>NC_048583.1:51396253-51543753 GCF_013265735.2 Oncorhynchus mykiss | reverse complement strand
AATAATATTTGTGACATATTCAATTTTCTTAAATAACTTCACTATTACTGTGAATTAATAATTGTGTATAGAAAGGTATTAATTATACTCACATTTAAATATATATATATATATATATATATATATATATTTAACCTTTATTTTAATTGGGCAAGTCAGTTAAGAACAAATTCTTAATGACAATGACAGCCTAGAAACAGTGGGTTAACTGCCTTGTTCAGGGGAAGAACAACCTTGTCAGCTCAGGGATTTGATCCAGCAACCTTTCAGTTACTGGCCCAACGCTCGAACCACTAGGCTACCTGAATGAATCTGTTCCATAATATTTATTCTCCTCTCTTTTTCTCTCCTCTCATCTCCCCCCTTTTTCTCTATCTTTTTTGGTTTCCTCTTTCCCTGTCATCCTACACTCCTCTTCTGATTGAGAGAGACAGAGCAAGAGAGGGAGAGAAGATCACACTTTATTTAGATAGATGCTCTACAGATGGTCAAACTATCAACAAACTATCTGTCGACCCTCTGTTGATAAGCAACTACTTGCTATGGTTAAGGTTAGGGTTAGGGCTAGAGTTAGTAAATAGTTAGTTGAAATGTTACTGATAGTCTGTAGAACATCTACAGATGGACGATCCAAATAAAGTGTTACCAGGGAGAGGAGGAGAGGGAGGGAGATGTGAAGTGACAGTAGCCCCAGGGCAGAGAACTAGAGAATCAGGACTGAACCCTTTCACCCCAGGGCCTGTACCCAGGACTGTGGTCTCTCAGCAGGGCAGCCTTACTGCCTGGCCTAGCCTGACACACAAACACAGAGAGAGAGACCAAAGGCTATGCTGTAGTAGAGTTGTAGGTTGTGTGTAGCTGAAATACTGTGTGAAGGGCCACTTTGCCAGCAGTACTAATTAGAGGTCATGGTTTAGAAAGATTTGCTGTGCCTTTGTCAGGTCAAAGCCAGAGTGGCCCCCTCTTTTTCTATCCCTGCTTTCTTTCTTTATCTGTGTGTGTGTGTGTGTGTGTGTGTGTGTGTGTGTGTGTGTGTGTGTGTGTGTGTGTGTGTGTGTGTGTGTGTGTGTGTGTGTGTGTGTGTGTGTGTGTGTGCGCGCGTTTGTGTGTGTTTGTGTGTGCATGAGTGAGTGTGTGTATGTATATGAGGAATTACTGAAACAGAATATCGTGTCTTTGGCTATGCCGGATTAAGAGATATGACATGCTATTCTATAAAATCCTTTCTCTGAAATTAATATTACCTGATTGAGCTAATCATGTAAATGTAATTAACTAGAAAGTCGGGGAACCACTAAATAATATTTATAGAGCTGTTATCTTCCGAATAAACTCTTAAAGACCTAGTAATATTTTACATCAATAGCAGTCAATATTAATCGTCACCTTATTTCAGTCTCATCTGAAAGTTGTAAATTCTTGGTTATCTTCACGAATCCTGGCTAACAAGTTGAATCAGCAATACAAAATTGGGTTTAATTATTTATTTACTAAATACCTAACTAATCACACAGAATTACATATACACAGAATTAATCATACCTTGATTACAAATTATGTCATAAAGGAAAACGTCCCTAGCGGACGGAACAGACATGACAGCTGGTTACACAAAGAAAAGGGTTTGAGTGAAAGAGTGGGAAGACTGAAGAACAAAGGGAGAAGCGATGTCTCTATCGGGCCGTAAGTAGCTACTCTATCGTAAATACAGAATCTTATGCATTCTAAATTACCGCCCATTTGGAAAAAGAAAAAATGCAATAAATATTTACTCTGAGCTGCGCTTCAATAGGTTGGTGGTAGATGGAAGGCAGTTTTGCCCAACAGAGTCCTTTGTCCTTTGAAGAGTGTCTCTGGTGATGAACGGGAAACGTTGTAGTGTCGTCGTTGTGTGGTAGACGGGATACTCTGTCTGTCCTCTCCTAGCCCACGTTTATAGCGGCCGCTGCTAACTCAACGGCTAGGAGGTATCACGTCAGTTGTCTGTGGTCTCAGCAGAGGATCGGGAGAAGGATATGGATATCTCTTTTGATATGATAGCAGCTGGTGACGACTCAATTTACGATCTCGAGGAGGTAAATTAGTTTCTGGATCAGACCTTTGGTAAATCTGTCAAATTGGCAGATTATTTTGATGTTGATAAGTTTGTGAGGTCAGCTGTGATGTTACAGAAGACGGTGGGGTTAAACCAGCTGAGTGAGAAGAAGCGGTTTCCCTTGAGGAAATGTATTACTGCTGTTGCAGCAGCAAAAGGTGGTGGGAAACGTGTTCAGGTTAAGAGAAGATTAAAATAATGATGATGATCATGCTTCATAGGGTGTTTTTTTTCTCTTTGGTTTCTCTGTGGTTTCTTCTCATTTCCCTTTCTCTTTTCTACATGGAGGTACTAAGGGTAGGTTCTCTCAATACTAATGGGGGAAGGGACAGGAATAAGAGGGCTTGGGTATTAGACGTAATACAACAGAAAAGGCTAAATGTAGTTTTCCTACCAGAGACACATAGTGATGAGGAAAATGAGGTTGACTGGGGTATGTGGTGGGAGGGGCAGCATGTACTCAGTCACGGTACTAATTTCAGTGCTAGGGTGACAATCTTGTTTTCCTCAGGTTTAGGGGTGACTGTGGTATCTACAACAGAGATTGTCAAGGGTCGGGTTTTATTGGTCAAGGTAGATGTTATGTTTTTTTATTTTTTATTTAATGTTTTTGCTCCTAATGAGGGTATAGAGCGTATTGCTATATTTGATCCAATAAATGAAACCTTAAGACAGTGTGATCAAGAGGGGTGTATGGTTTTAGAGGGTGACTGGAATTGTACAGTGGATTTTACTGTTGATCGCACCACTGAAGAACCTCACCTGCGGTCAGCCACTTGCCTGTCTGGCCTATCAACTGAGTTTGAGCTTTCTGATGTGTGGAGAGTAAGGAATGCAAAAGTTAGGCAGTACACATGGCTAAAAATTAATGAAGGTCGTATCAGTGCAGCAAGGTTAGACAGGTTGTATGTATCTGAGCAATACTGTAGTAGGGTTGGAAAGTGTGCCATTACTCCTGTGGGTTTCTCTGATCATCATATTGTTACTGTTGATATTCACTTGTCCTGTCCACGAAGGTCATCACCTTACTGGTATTTTAATGTTAAATTGTTACATGATGTCATGTTTTGTGAAAGGTGTTTGTTGTTTTGGGAAAAATGGAGGGTTACAAACGGGAATTTTGAGTCCTTGAGACAATGGTGGGAGGTTGGGAAGGCCCAAATACAAGTATTTTGTCAACAGTATACTGCTGACAATGCCTGGCATCGATGGTTTACCATCTGAGTTTTATAAGCACTTTTGGGAGTCTATTGGGGGGGATTTTTATGAAGTGGTGTGTGAATCCTTTCATGAGGGTTCTCTTCCTGTATCCTGTCAACGTGCTGTGCTTTCACTGTTGCCGAAAAAGGGGGATTTGGCTCTCATAAAAAATTGGAGACCTGTTGCTTTGCTGTGCGCTGAATACAAAATTGTTTCTAAATGTCTCTCAAACAGGTTGAAAGAGTATCTGGGATTGTTGGTCCACAAGGACCTGTCCTGCTGTGTACCTGATCGCTCTATTGTTGACAACTTGTTTCTGATAAGAGATGTTTTAGACATTTTAAACTGTCTGATGTAAATGTGGGTTTACTTTCTTTGGATCAGGAGAAGGCTTTTGATCGTGTGGACCACCAGTACTTGTTTAAAACAATGAAAGCCTTTGGGTTTGGGGGATGTTTTTTTGTCTTGGATGAATTTACTGTATGCTGGGGCCTCGTGTATGGTGAAGGTGGGGGGTGGTTTGAGTTGCCCAATCACTGTCCCAAGGGATCATCTCGCCTACTGAGGAAGATCGTCGCTGAGGTCTGCGACTCCTTGCCAGTGCTTCATCTGCAGTATGTGACTGACACTTCCAATTCTGATCGGTGGAAGGAAGGTCTGGATTATGTGTTCCCTGCACTGATTGTTAGTGCTGCAATGGGGGCATTCGAGGAGGACATGGGGATGCTGCTTTCCTTCGATACCCCAGAGCTGGGGGAGTTCAAGGAGGTGGGAAAGAAGGCCATGTACAGAATATGTGTAAAGGTGTCCCATGCCTCTTCCCTGGAAGGGGTAAAATCGACGAGGTGGGTGGGTGTGCTTGGTCCAGGTGCCTCTCCAAAAGGCTGTTGGCGATCATTATACAAACTGCCTATTGATAAGAGGACAGCTGACCTCCAATGTAGGATAATACATGGAGTTATAGCCACCAACATGCATGTGGAACACCTGGACCCTACTATTGGGGAGGGGTGTCCATTCTGTACTGAGTCTGAAACTCTGGCACAACTGTTTTTACTGTGACCCAGGTTGGTCGGGATGATTGAGAGGTGGGAGAGGTTTTCTCTCCCAAAGGCTGTTGTGTTTAGTTACTGTGGAAGAGGAATTGGAGATGTGTTTTTAATTTATGTGTAACTGTGGTTTCGTATGAGTGGGCCCCCAGACCCAATAAAGATGATTTAAATCTCTCTCTATCTCTCTCTCTCTCTCTCTCTCTCTCTCTCTCTCTCTCGTTTCTCTCTCTCGCTCTCTCGGTGCATGCTGGGAGTTTTTTGGGGTTTGAGTGTTTGGTGTGGAAAGCTCTATCCTAACTAACTTTCTTGATTCTTTTATTTACATGTTATTTTCTATGGTGGAGGGTTAATGAAATATTTGTATATATATATATAATATTTTTTTTTTCAAAGTTAGGGTGGAAGAGGACAGAGTAACTTTCCTGGGGGTTGGAAGGTGTAGTGTGCGCAATGGCTTCTCAGCCTAGCGCGGAGGAGACGCTGTCGATACAGCATGGATTCAGGTGTGTTCCTGAGAATGGAGTTAAGGTGGAGGAGGTTCTGCTCGCGGTCGGTGAACAGGTAGGAGCTGAGTTTATACATTCTGCTTCTAGAATGAACAAAGCTGTGGTTGTGTTCATGAAAAGGGCTAATTTGGTCGGTAGGCTAATTGCTAGCGGAATATTTGTAAGGGATGTGTTGGTGTCAATTTCACCTCTCTCTACCCCCTTCAACAAGAGTTGTAGTGGCAAATTTGCCTCCGTTTATTACGGATGATCAAATTAGGAAAGAGCTGAGTCGTTTTGGTAAGTTTGCTAGCGGTTTCCGTGTACTGTCAGCAGGTTTTCAGGCAGATGCCGTTAAGCACGTTGTTTCGTTCAGGAGGCAAGTGTTTATGTTTCTGAACAATAATGAGCAACAGCTAAATGTGCATTTTAAAGTGAGGCATGGGGAGGGGCTCTATGCCGGTTTTGCCAGCACAGATAGTCTACGGTGTTTTGAATGTGGGGATTTGGGGCACAAGAGTTTTGCGTGCCCACATAAAGGCCATAGACAAGGTGAGGGTACAACGGCAGGTGGGGGAAATCGAGGTCAAAATGCAGGGGGTAAGGAGATGCAGAGGCTGGGCCTAGTCAGTCTAGAGATGGTGGTGTAGATGAGGCTGGGCCTAGTCAGGCTAGAGATGGTAGGGTAGTGGAGGCTGGGTCTAGTCAGGCTAGAGATGGTGGAGAAGCAGAGGCTGGGTCTAGTCAGGCTAGAGATGGTAGGGTAGTGGAGGCTGGGTCTAGTCAGGCTAGAGATGGTGGAGAAGCAGAGGCTGGGTCTAGTCAGGCTAGAGATGGTGGGGTAGCTGAGGCTGGGCCTAGACATGCTATGGAGGGTGGTGCAGATGATGCTGGGCCGAGTCATGCTATGGAGGGTGGTGCAGATAATGCTGGGCCGAGTCATGCTATGGAGGGTGGTGTAGCTGAGGCTGGCCCTAGTCATGCTATGGAGGGTGGTGCAGATGATGCTGGGCCTAGTCATGCTATGGAGGGTGGTGTAGCTGAGGCTGGCCCTAGTCATGCTATGGAGGGTGGTGTAGCTGAGGCTGGCCTAGTCATGCTATGGAGAGTGGTGCAGATGATGCTGCGTCTAGTCAGGTTATTCTAGTGGATGAGGAGAGTATAGTGGGGAAGTGTAAGAGATTAGGGGGGGAGGAGGAGGGTGTCAAGAGGAAAAAGAAAAAGGGTGTGGACAAAGGCACCATGGAAATGTTGCCTGTTGCTGTGGGTGAGGCCCTAACCAGAGAGAAAGGGCAGGTGGTCAGGGTGGGAGATAGAGAAGAGGAGGAAAGTGAGTCTGAGGAAGAGGATGAGGAGTTATTTTTTTCAGACTCCTCTTCAATTGGCCCGGAGCTGACAGCCAGTCAACCCGAGGGGTCTAAGTACACGTTGAGAGAACTGACAAGGTTCCTGAATGAGACTAAGGGGAAAAAAGTTAATCTTGAGGCTTTTTTTCCTGATCCTAGAAAGTTTGTAAGATCAGTACAACATGCTATGAGAAATGAGGGGCATGGTGTCCTCTCACCCAGGAAACGGTTTAGGTTGAGGAAGTGGGTCTACCTTCAGGTAGAGGTTTACCTTCAGACACTGTTTAAATGTTTAATTTCTTACTGACACTGGGGCTTTTTGAGCTTTGCTATTGGTCTATTTCTCTGCTGGCTTTTCTCCCACTTCTTATGGAGACTCTTCGGGTAGGCTCGCTCAATATAAATGGCGCCAGAGATGCGGGAAAGAGGAGTGTGTTGGGTGAATATGTAAAACAAAAAAAAGTACAGGTGTTGTTTCTGCAGGAGACGCATAGTGATGTGGTGAATGAAGTTGATTGGGGGCTCTGGTGGAAAGGGGCAAGTGTGTTGAGCCATGGGACAAATCTTAGTGCAGGGGTGGCAGTCCTTTTTGCACCGGGTCTGGCTGTAAAAATTTGCTCCTCAAAGGAGGTGTGTAGGGGTAGGTTGCTTGTTGTTAAAGCAGAAATTAACAACATGTGTTTTGTCTTTATAAATGTGTATGCGCCTAACACAGGGAGAGAAAGAGGGGTTCTATTTGGGAGTCTTAGACAGGAACTCTCACAAGTAGCGCCTGAGGAGACGCTGGTGATCGGAGGTGACTGGAACTGTACAATGGATTTTACAAAAGACAGAAATGGGGAAGAGCCTCATTCAGTGTCAGTGGGAGTGTTAAGGGATATCTTTAATCAGTTTGACCTAGTGGATGTTTGGAGAACTAAACATCCAAACACAAGACAGTATACGTGGGTGAAGGTTTTTGGGGCTAGGGTGAGTGCAGCTCGACTTGATCGTTTTTACATGTCCAGGAATCAGAGCAATAGGCTGCTGGGTGCTACCATTCTCCCAGTGGGGTTTTCGGATCACCACATAACCATGGCTCGGCTGTCTATTTCACCAGGGCCCGGCAGGCATCTTATTGGAAGTTCAATGTAAAGCTCTTACAAGATGCCACTTTTTGCTCAGGTTTCCAGACTTTTTGGGAAAGATGGGGGCAGCGAAGATAGGAGTATGAGTCTCTGAGTCAATGGTGGGATGTGGGGAAAGTGCAAATTCGGCTTTTCTGTCAACAGTATACTGCTCTCTCATCCTCAGAGGCTATGAGAGTATTGGGGGAACTAGAGCGGTGTATTAGTGAGATGGAGGTAGAGATGGTGGGGCAAGGCAATGTAGGCCTTCAGGCTAACTTAGCCGAATTACGTAGGGACCTGGGCAGTTTTTTCCAGGTTAAAGCAAAGGGAGCACTTGTAAGAGCTAGGTTCTCCATGCTCAAGGAGATGGATGCTCCCAGCTCCTTCTTCTTTGGTTTGGAAAGACAGAGCAGTGAAGCCAAGGGTATGCATTGTCTACGGCTGTCTGATGGGCGGGTGACCTCTGTGGTGGGGGAGATGCGGGAGCGGACTGTGGAGTTTTATACTGAATTGTATAGGGCAGAAATGTGTGATCCTATGTGTGCTCAGGTCTTGCTCGCAGGACTCCCTAAGCTCTCTCGGGCACAGAGGGATGAAATGGACATTCCTCTGTTGTCACATGAACTGGCAGAGGCAGTAACCCAGATGTCCTCCCCCGGTCGTGCACCTGGGGTCGATGGACTTCCAGTGGAATTTTACAAAAAATTCTGGGGAACAATTGGACAGGATTTATTTTGCGTGTTGCGTGAATGCGTCGGGGTAGGAGAGTTGCCGATGAGCTGCCGTCGGGCGACTCTGACTCTCCTGCCCAAAAAAGGGGACTTGTGTGAACTTAAGAACTGGAGGCCTGTGGCATTACTCTGTGCGGACTACAAGATTTTTGCCAAGGTCCTCTCTAACAGACTGAAGTCCCATCTGGACTCTATAATACACAAGGACCAAACATATTGTGTACCGGGACGCTCAATCACGGACAACTTGTTCTTGATTAGGGACATGTTGGACTTGTCGAGAGGTTCTAATGTGAACTTTGGACTGGTCTCTTTAGATCAAGAGAAGGCTTTTGATAGAGTGGATCATGAGTATCTGTTTAATGTGATGTCTGTGTTTGGGTTTGGGAAGAGTTTTGTGACCTGTGTGAAGCTGTTGTATGCTGGGGCGTCATGTATGGTTAAAGTGGGAGGGGGGCTCAGTAGGCCAGTCTGGGTGAGACGGGGCATTAGACAAGGATGCCCTCTATCTGGGCAGCTGTACACACTAGCCATTGAGCCTTTTTTAGGACTGCTACGCAGGAGACTGCGGGGAGTGTGCTGGACAGGCATGGATGTGGTGACAGGAATAGCAGTCTCAGCATATGCAGATGATGTTTCTGTGATGGTCAGGGATGGGCAAGATATGCAGGAACTAGAGACTAGTCTGAAGGTGTACGAGGGAGCTTCATCAGCTAAGGTAAACTGGGGAAAGAGCAAAGCTCTGTTATGTGGGGCATGGGGGGATAGGGCTCCTCCTCTGCTTCCAGGGGGTTTGCAGTGGGGTTGTGAAGGGCTTAAAGTGTTGGGGGTGTACCTGGGCTCGGAGAGGTGGGTCAGCAAGAACTGGAAGGGGCTGTCACAGGCAGTGGTGTCAAGACTGGCCAGGTGGAGGTGGCTCCTGTCCCAAGTGTCATATAGAGGGAGGGTGCTGATAATCAACAACCTGGTGGCATCTTCCTTGTGGCATAAACTGGCTGTCCTCAACCCCCCCGCCGGTCTGCTTGCAGACCTGCAACGCAAGCTGGTGGACTTCTTTTGGTCGGGACATCACTGGCTGCAGGCAGCAGTTTTGTACATGACCGTCCACGAAGGAGGACAGGGCCTGGTGGAGCTGGAGAGTAGGATGGCTGCTTTCCGACTAAAGGCGGTGCAGAGACTGCTGTACCACACTGATGTTGGCTGGAGGGAACCAGCATGCGCGCTGCTGAGGAGAGCTGGCGGATTAGGGTTGGACCGGCAGCTGTTTCTCATGAAGCTGGAGAGGCTGAGTACAGCAGGTCTCTCAGAGTTTTACTCTGCGGTGCTGAGGGCCTGGCAGCTGCTAAGGCCCACACGAGAAGGGGGTGTGGAGCCTGGGCAGTGGGTGTGGGAGGAGCCTATCTTCCACAACCCAGCCATCCCTTTGAGATCGGTTCAGTCGGCCACCCTGCAGAGGCAACTGATGGCAGGGGGTTTACAAAGGCTGGGTGACCTGAGACTGCTGGGAGAGGAGGGGTGGAAAACCCCGGAGGTCTTGGCGCAACAAACAGGAATAACGTCTCTTAGGCTGCTGGAGAGATTCCTGGAGGAGGTCCAGGAGGCACTGTCTGAGCCTGTAAGGGGGGTGTTTGAGAGGCCAAAGGGAGAGGGGCCACCAATGTTCCCGCCACTGCAGGTGACGGCAGAGACTGGAGACTGGCAAGGGGGTCTGGAGGACTTGTTAGATTTTAACACTCCGAGCCTGGGGGAGTTTGAGGGGGTGGGAGGTAAAGCCCTCTACAACCTCTGCGTTAAGGTTAGGAGCATTAGAAGCCTAACAGGAGTGAAGGCACATCAGTGGCAGGGGGTATGTGGGGCGGAGAGTATGGTGGGTTTTAGATGGAGGGCGCTCTACAAACCCCCAGTACCAAAGAGGTCAGGGGACCTCCAGTGGAGGGTTCTTCATGGAGCCCTGGCCACTAACAGCTGGTTGGCACGGGTTGATCCGGGAATTGGGCAGGGGTGTCCTTTCTGTCAAATGAAAGAAACTGTAATTCATGTGTTTTCTGTGTGCACCAGGTTAATGCCATTAATGTCTCTGTTGGAATGTCTGTGTGACAGGTTGGGGGTGGTTTTTGCTGTTGGGATGTTTATAATGGGATACAGGTATTCGAGTAAGGAGAAAGAAAAATGTGTTTTGTTGAATTTTCTGTTTGCTCAGGCAAAGTTAGCTATTTGGCTAACAAGGAGGAACAGGGTTAAAGGTGGGGGGATAACAGACCCTTTACTACTGTTTAATGGGATGGTCTCTGCGCGCCTTAGGGTTGAGTTTGAGTTCTATAAAATGATCAAATGTGTGGAGATGTTTGAGGAGATATGGTGTGTTGGGGGGGCTGTCTGTATTGCTGGGGAAGATGTTTTGGATATACGGTTGTAGGAGAGGGTTTTTGTGTATGGTGATTTGTATCATGTGGTAGAGGATGCAGTACAGGATATATTTTTATTTTTTATTTTAGGAGTGTGGGGGGGGTGAGTTTTAAATGAATTGAGAATGTTTCAATAAAGAAAGACCAAAAGTCAAAAAGTCTCTCTCTCTCTCTCTCTCTCTCTCTCTCTCTCTCTCTCTCTCTCTCTCTCTCTCTCTCTCTCTCTCTCTCTCTCTCTCTCTCTCTCTCTCTCTCGATGGCCCCACTACTGTTCATCAGCTGGCTTTATCATGCTTATGCAGAATGCTGTGGTCAGGCTCTTTGTTTCATACTGAATTTAGACTTGTTTTTGTTTCTTCTTCTTTTTGATACTTCTAACCTTCTCTTCTTACCCTCCATTGGAGTGTTTTTTACCGTAAAGAACCACTGAGTCCCTGTCCTGTCTCTACCACTGGCATGTATATTCATTAAATCATGTCAAATAAAACCATTTGCTGAGAACTTCAGATTGTTTATTGATTTTGATGTGTGTGTGTGTTGAGGAGCAGCTTGACTAAGTCTGTCTGGTTGAGTCCCCTCGGGGCACCAAGCACTACGGGGGCCTCGCCACACACACACACACACACACACACACACACACACTCTAGTACCCTTGGAGCAAGGAGCTCAATGTGGGCATTACGTTACAGTCGCACCATACAGGTATATCATTACCAGAGAGACAGAGAGAAAGAGAGAGCAAGCACAGAAATGTAAACTTATTTATATTACACCACAGAAGTGGCCTTTCTAATTTTAAACTCTGGATTTTTCTCAATGGATTGATTTTAGTCCAAGGTTTAATTTTTAAATGTCTAAGACGTTGGGAGGGGTCAAAAAATAAATCATAAGAAACAAGGTTTTGAAGTGTCTGTCCTATACTGTATCTAGGAGATAGAAGAAAGCTCATGATATACAGTATATATACGGTATACAGTACCAGTCAAAAATGTGGAAACTTCACTCAATCAAGGGTTTTTCTCTATTTTTACTATTTTCCACATTGTAGAAGAATAGTGAAGACATCAATACTATGAAAAAACACATACGGAATTATGCAGTAACCAAAAAATATATTTGAGAATCTTCAAAGTAGCAACCCATTGCCTTGATGACAGATTTGCACACTCTTGGCATTCTCTCAACCAGTTTCAGGTGTGCCTTGTTAAAAACTAATTTGTGGAATTTCTTTCCTTAATGCGTTTGAGCCAATCAGTTGTGTTGTGACAAGGTAGGGGTGGTATACAGGACATAGCCCTATTTGGTAAAATACCAAGTCCACATTATGGCAAGAACAGCTCGAATCAGAAAAGAGAAATAACAGTCCATCGGTACTTTAAGACATGAAGGTCAGTCAGTACTGAACATGTCAAGAACTTTGAAAGTTTCTTCAAGTGCAGTCGCAAAAACCATCAAGCACTATGATGAAACTGGCGCTCATGAGGACCACCAGATGAATGGAATTTAGTATTCAAGGCACACTTAACCAGCATGGCTACCACAGCATTCTGCAGCGTTACGCCATTCCATCTGGTTTGCACTTAATGTGACTATCATTTGTTTTTCAACGGGAAAATGACCCAACACACCTCCAGGCTTTGTACGGGCTATTTGACCAAGAAGGAGAGTGATGGAGCGCTGCATCAGATGATCTGGCCTCCACAATCACCCGACCTCACCCCAATTGAAATGGTTTGGGATGAGTTGGAACACAGAAAAGCAGCCAAATGCTCAGCATATGTGGGAACTCCTTCAAGACTGTTGGAAAAACATACTTTAAAAAAAAGCATACACATTGAATCGAAAATCTAAAATATATTTTTATTTGTTTAAACATTTTTTGGTTACTACATGATTCCATGTGTTATTTCATAGTTTTGATGTCTTCACTACTATTCTGCAATGTAGAAAATAGTACAAAAATTAAAAATAAACTTGAATGAGTAGATGTGTCCAAACTTTTGACTGGCACTGGACATATTTAACCCCTTTTTTAGGTAGGTACAAAACTATCGTCATATTTCCATTAATTTTTTAAAACCGGTACAGGTTACCTTCAGACGAGTCCCTTGATACTTGTGGTGGTCGACCATTCCATAGAACGGCCATAATAGTCTACAGGTCTATCTGTTCTGACGCAACAGACTTTTTTCGTTAGAAGATGGCTCTAGCTCTGTCACCTTTCACCCCAGATGAGACATCGGCGGATGTGGTGGATTGAGACACATCCAAAGCAAAACATTTTTATCTCTAGCTTAAACTGATGGATTTTGATGGGAATTTTTTATTATGTAACTAAGATTGTCTCACCGGTGCGTCAATCGACTCTAGAGTACAGCCAAGCTTACAATTTAATTTGTTCACGTGTCTGTTTCTCGTTGTATTGTTGCTAATAACACAGTATCATAAGCACAGTGTAAATGCAACATGCCATGTTCTGATTGCAAAGAATCAAACATGTTAACTCCCCTGACTATCTCTACAACGGCTTCAGACAAACACTGAGGAAACGCCATTAGAGAGTATTTGGAAATAATTAAAATGATTTGTCTCAGTCACTTGCAGGGTAAATGTGTTTTCTGACTGATGATTGCAACAGATGCTTAATGTCTTTGACACCCTCATGCCATCAAGCATAGAGCTGCCTGTCAAATCATTACTGTAACAATGTTGGCAACACGACAGACAAAGATACAGGAGGGACAGAGAGAGAGAGAGAGAGAGAGAAACAAACAGACGGAAACAGAGAGAGAGTGGAGAGGTTAGGCCGAGAGAGACTGAAAAAATAGAAAACGTGAACAATGAAAAAGAGAGCAAGAGAAAGAGGTTGACAGAGAGATAGAGAACTGAATGGTGAGGTAGTTTTCTTAGGTACAGTATGTCAGTATCATATAAATAGAATTGATTAAAGTGCTAACCACTCCACAGCAGCTGTGCCTTTTGGCAACCGGAGCCAATGGTTGGCACACACACAATCTTATTCCCATTGACACACGTTCTTAGAGCAGAGCAAATAAAGGCCATTTACCTTCTGTCTCCTCCTCTTATGTTTGAGTGTGTTTTCGTGGGTCTGCACGCTTAATTGCATGTGTGTGTGAGTCCCGTTGGCTCTTTGAAGAGTTGGGATGTTAATTTGCTTAACTCATAAACAAACAAACAGACACCACAGACCCCCTGCCTGCTCACTGCATCTCCTACGTTACCCCCTGGAGCCACTTTAAACCAGATTTACCCCCCCCCCCACACACACACACACACACACACACATACACACACATACACACATACACGCACAACTTTCCTGAACCAAAACTTGCAGGACAAAGAATCACACATAAGTCCTCAGCACCAAAACAGAGAATATATATCCCAAAACATCCCAACGACAAATACACGATGATCAAGGTGACCTGTGAAGTAGCATGTCATGGATCTACTACTGTAGTTGGCATGCAGATTATGAAAGAAACTCTCTACCAGAGTACATATAGGTGACTTTACCCAATATCATCCCTTAATGAGATGTATAATTTTGGTTGTGTGAGCGTTAATAAAGGGGGGAAGCGAAAGTTCCCAGAGGGGCGTGTTTCTCCGCAACACCAATGTTGACGCGATGATGCAGAACCCATCTGTTGCTGTGCAGCCATCATTTGAGGCACAGCTTGGTACCCCAGTAATTATACAACCTTTGCTTCTTTAAAGCCTTCATCTCTGAGACATGAAACAGAGTGACGGAGATAAGACTTCAAACGGTGCCTACCTTTAAAGGTAAAGCAGCAAAGGTGAGATGCATGGTGGGATTGTTTCTCGGGAGGCAGGACGGCTCGCTCGGTCGTTGTTGTTTACATCTGCACTAGCATCAGAGATGTGATGGTGACGCTTGTTAATTCTGTTATTTCTAGACTGGAATTAACATCAAATTGAGATGGATTATGTTAAACTATGGAGGTCAAAAACTAGGATGGCGGTTGCGTCTTGAACATGTGTTTCTCTGTTTTAGTTAACTGTATAGAGTACGTTTTATTCAAGAAAGAGATGAAAAGAAATAGAGTGAAATAGAGCCAGAGAGAGAGAGAGAGAGAGAGAGAGAGAGAAAGTTAGAGAATTGTCACGTTCTGACCTTTATTTCTGTTGTTTTTGTCATTATTTAGTATGGTCAGGGCATGAGTTGGGGTGGGCAGTCTATGTTTGTTTTTCTATGATTTTGGGATTTCTATGTTTCGGCCTAGTATGGTTCTCAATCAGAGGCAGGTGTCATTAGTTGTCTCTGATTGAGAATCATACTTAGGTAGCCTGGGTTTCACTGTTTGTTGGTGGGTGATTGTCTATGTTAGTTGCTTGTGTCAGCACAGGTCTAATTTGTAGGTTCACGGTCGTTAATTGTTTTTTTGTTTTGTATGCAGTGTTCAGTACTTTCTTTAATTAAATATTCATCATGAACACATACCACGCCGCATGTTGGTCCTCCGATCCTTCTCGCCTCTCCTCTTCAGATGAAGAGGAGGAAGACCGTGACAAGAATAAGACTGAGCATGAGAGTTTATTTTAATAGGACACGTAGTAGTTACTCTTCCCGGGGTCCACATAAAATGCACAAATACATGACAAAGTACAGAGCAGTTATAGACAAGAACAGTACAAGATATTACATCAAAATCCAAATAAAGAATATAAATAACAAGGCCAGTTTTATTGCTTCTTTAATCAGAACAGCAGTTTTCAGCTGTGCTAACATAATTCCAAAAGGGTTTTCTAATGATCAATTAGCCTTTTAAATGATTATCTTGGATTAGCTAACACAACGTGCCATTGGAATAGAGGAGTGATGGTTGCTGATAATGGGCCTCTGTACGCCTATGTAGATATTCCATAGACAATCGTCAGTTTCCAGTTACAATAGTAATTTACAACATTAACAAGGTCTACACTGTATTTATGAACAATTTGATGTTATTTTAAATGGACCAAAAAAAAATATTTTCTTGAAAAAACAAGACAATTTCTAAGTGACCTTAAACTTTTGAACGGTAGTGTATGTCTGAAGTGTATGCAAATAGATTATACAAGCAGTTAGGCATTTTCAACACACAAATGTTTTATAAAAAGACTAGAAGGGAAGAATTCCATTTCTTCTCAACCCTTAACCATGCATGTTGTTGATGTTAGTTCTGTGTGTGTAGGCAAGGCGAGCTGCTTTGTTTTGAGCCAGCTGCAATTTTGCTAGGTCTTTCTTTGCTGCACCTGACCGTATTACCGAACAGTAGTCAAGATGGGTCAAGATCAAAGCCTGAACAACTAATACAGTTGACTTTGTGTCAAAAACACAGAACATCTTTTCATAGCAGTCTTCCAATCTTCCAAGTCTTCCAATCTTCACAACAAGTCTGTCAATATGACTTGACCACGATAACTGACTATCCAATGTTACTCCTAGGAGTTCAGCTTCTTCAACTTGTTCAATGGTCACACCCTTGATGCACAACTCCAGTTGTGGTTTAGGTCCAAGAGAATGCTTTGAACCAAATATATTATTTTTTGATGTATTTAATACCAGTTTACCACTCCTTGCTAAGAGTCTCAGTGAGCTCACTGGCTGTAGGTGCTGATGCGTAAAGTGTGCAATCATCAGCATACATAGTAATTTCAGCTTCTTGTATGACAAATGGCAAATCATTTGTAAAAATAGAGAACAGTAACGGCCCGAGGCAACTGCCTTGAGGGATACCACACTGTACATATCTGATGTTAGAGAATCTTCCATTGAAGAACACTCTCCAACCATGTGATGGCAGGTGACGCAAAGCCATAATAAGTGAGTTTTTTCGATAACAAATGATGATCAAAAATATCTAAGTATAGTGACACAAGGCGAGACCCAAATGCAGACACCGGAGGCAGATAGCTGGAGTCTTACAATGTTTATTAATCCAAACAGAGTAGGCAAGAGAATGGTCGTGGACAGGCAAAAGGTCAAAACCAGATCAGAGTCCAGGAGGTACAAAGTGGCAGGCAGGCTAATGGTCAAGGCAGGCAGAATGGTCAGGCAGGCGGGTACAGAGTCCAGAAAAAGGCAAGGGTCAAAACCGGGAGGACTAGAATGAGGAGAATAGCAAAAAGCAGGAGAACGGGAAAAATACTGGGTTACTTGAAAAACATATAAGACAAACTGGCACAGAGAGACAGGAAACACAGGGATAAATACACTGTGGAAAATCAGCGACACCTGGAGGGGGTGAAGACAATCACAAGCTTCCTTCCACGCCTGTGGACATACACTCCTTTTGGCTTTGGCTAAATACATGGCAAATAAGGATGGCAATACAGTCTGAGAGAGAGATAAATAAATAAAAACAGGAAGGAAGAAAGAGAGAGAGCGGAGAAAGAGAACATGAGAGGTAGGAACGAGAGACAGAGAGGAATTCAAGGAGGGAAAGAGGGAGCTAAGAGAGAGAGAGAGAGAGTCATGCTCAACATGAGCTCCTGATATATTTCATATTTGGTTGTTTTTAGAATGAGATAAACACTCTAATCGAAAAAGAATTCAAGACAAGAAGTGATGAACAACAACTCTATTCATTCAGAATAGAAAAAAAGTAATTTTGCGCCTCAAGTGAAGAAGTTTTGACTCTAGCTAGCTAGCTAGCTAGCTACACAACAAAGACCTAGCCTGCAGACCAACAAGCTAGCCAGAGGAAACGAGCTAGAACAAACCTATCAAGGGGAGTTAATACAACTACATCAAACAAGCAAACTGAGTGAGTAAACCAAAAAGAAGCACGGACTAACTTTAACCATATCTTCAATTTTTTTTGTGTGATGATTTGTCACTCTTTTTGCTGTTTTTTAACTAAATTAGCGCTAGCTAGCAACAGCAGCAGATAAACAAATCGGTTGCCATGGCAACGGGGGGCAGAACAGCGCAGCAGCAGTAGTAACAGAGCCCACAGGCACCATGTCCCCACTCCCCCTCAGCGCAGAACCCATTCTCTACCCTAAAGAGGCCAAAAATGACACAACGAGGAAAGCTTTTAAACAGAAACTACTAAAGGGGAGGCCAGAAACCCTTTTTGCAGACCACTACAAAAACGGTGACGTGAGTAATCTCATCTTCCTCACTGACCAGCCAAATGCATGGCGCTCAGCAGTCTGCTCTCACTACCCATCCACAAAGAAAGAGGGAATCTGTAATGGGTGGAAGCTGAAAATCAAAGAGACAGATGACCCTGACAGTACCTTGATAACAATCAACCTCTACAAGACTGGGACTGTCATGGTGCAAGGTAACATTAGGCTGTTTGAAACAGACTTTCAGACCATTAAGGAGAGAGCAGAGGGAGATAAGGACACCACCAGTGACATGCCCTCCCACAAGACAAACTCCACCAGCACCACCCTCACCCCTACTCTCCCCACCCAAAAAGGCACATCCAGCACCTGTCTTCCCACCATAGTGGAGGACATGCCCCAGGAGGAGAGTGACCCCCTCAGTGCAAAGCAGGCTCAGGCCCTCCTCACCACCATGGCTGCCATGAGGGATGAGTTCACCAAACTGGAGGGGGAGGTGGTCCTGCTGAGGGAAAGCGTGAGCAAACAGCAACCAGACAACCACACCTTAGAGGAGCTCCTAACCAAGCTGCGGACAGAGCAGGACAGCAGCCTTTCAACACAGCTGAAAGAGGTTCAGCAAGAGAGAGACGGACTCAAGAGAGAGCTGGCTGATCTAACAAAGGAGGTGAGAGAGCTCCAAAAAGACAGGCAGAACAGTAATAACGATCTAACCACACTAAGAGAGGACCTGCAGGAGAGAAAGAACAGGGGACAGGGGACAGGCTGCAGGAGCAGCTAGATCACCACTCTATGACCTGCCCTCACACAGCAGAGGAGCCCAGCTCAACCAGCCAGGCTTCCCCAGCCCTGCCTGCTGCACCCCTCCTCCCCAACCCACAGAACAGCCTCCCACTGACAGCGGCACAGACCAGCCACACCCCAGCTCCAGCACCCACCAGCCCCCCCTCTGCCCCCTCCAGTCAATAAGAAACACTGGCTGACATCGTCCTGTTGATGGACTCAAATGGAAGTTTGTTCAGGAGAAGAAACTTTTCCTTAGACACAAAACGAGAAAGGTGTGGTGCCCAACAACGCAGAGTGCCATGGAGCTGCTTGATAAGGCCCATCTCGGGTCGCCAAGCCACATAATCGGGAGCAACGACCTGCATGCTCAGCAGGAGAGGGTGGCGACTTCACTACGGGGAGTGATTGAGAAGGCCTCCGCAATCTTCCCCAAGTCAAGAATCATGGTGTCAACTCTTCTACAGAGGAAGGACTTCCACCCTGCCAAAATCCAAAGAATAAATGCCAGCCTATCCCGGGACTCTGCCCTACGACCCAATGTACACCTGGCCCACCATCCCACCCATTCATTAAAACGAAAAGATCAAAACAGGAGAATTCTTTGTATGGTTAAAAATCAACAAGGAGGCTATCTTGACAGATTAAAACGTCTTCCTCTGTGCCACATACATTCCCCCCTCAGAGTCTCCCTACTTCAATGAAGAGAGTTTCTCCATTCTTGAGGGGGAAATGAGTCACTTTCAGGCCCAAGGCAACGTACTGGTCTGTGGAGACCTGAATGCTAGAACAGCAGAAGAACAAGACACTATTAACAGTCATGGGGATAAACACCTAGCAGGAAGCAACAACCTTTCCCTCCCCAAATACCCCCACAGAAACAGCAGCAGCACTGTAGACTACTTCCTCACCGACCTAAACCCAGAGTCTCTCAGAGCCTTCACAGTCAGCCCACTAACACCTCTCTCAGACCACAGTAAAATCACAGTGTATCTGAGAAGAGCAGAACCCAACCATGAAGCATCACGGCCCAATAAATTACACGGCACAAAACAGGCCTATAGATGGAGTACAAACAGTACAGACATCTACCAAAAAGCAATTAGTAACCAAAAAATACAATCTCTCCTGGACAACCTTTTAGCCTTAACATTTTCCTACAGCAACGAAGGTGTAAATTTAGCTGTTTGGAACATAAACTTTATATTTGACAAATTAGCCTCCTTGGCTAATTTAAAGAAGCATAAGAGCAAACCAGAAATAACAGATAATGAAAAATGGTTTGATATTGATTGCAAAACTCTAAGAAAGTGTTATGGTGCGTGAATGAGGACCCAAAAGCGAATTAACAAACAGAGTACTTTAATGACGAACATACGTGGGCTCAGATGGACAGGTAGATTCCGACAGGACAGGACAAGGTTGCAGCACACACGATGATAGTCTGGTTCAGGCATGAGACACATAAACAAACAAACAAGAATCCGACAAGGACAGGAGCAGAAACAGAGACAGATATAGGGACCTAATCAGAGGGAAAAAAGAGAACAGGTGGGGAACGGGGTGAATGGGTAATTAGGAGGAGACAAGGCACAGCTGGGGAAAAGAGGGGGAGAAAAGGTAACATAACAACGACCAGCAGAGGGAGACAGGGTGAAGGGAAAGGACAGAGACAAGACAACATGACAGTACCCCCCCACTCACCGAGCGCCTCCTGGCGCACTCGAGGAGGAAGCCTGGCGGCAACGGAGGAAATCATCGATCAGCGCACGGTCCAGCACGTCCCGAGAGGGAACCCAACTCCTCTCCTCCGGACCGTACCCCTCCCAATCAACAAGGTACTGGTGACCACGGCCCCGAGGACGCATGTCCAAAATCCTGCGGACCCTGTAGATGGGTGCGCCCTCGACAAGGATGGGGGGGGGGGGGGGGAAGACGAGCGGGGGCGCGAAGAACGGGCTTGACACAGGAGACATGGAAGACCGGGTGGACGCGACGAAGATATCGCGGCAGAAGAAGTCGCACTGCGACAGGGTTAATGATTTGAGAGATACGGAATGGACCAATGAACCGCGGGGTCAACTTGCGAGAAGCCGTCTTAAGGGGAAGGTTCTGAGTGGAGAGCCAAACTCTCTGACCGCGACAATATCTAGGGCTCTTCGTTCTACGCTTATTAGCAGCTCTCACAGTCTGCGCCCTATAACGGCAAAGTGCAGACCTGACCCTCTTCCAGGTGCGCTCGCAACGTTGGACAAAAGCCTGAGCGGAGGGGACGCTGGACTCGGCGAACTGAGATGAGAACAACGGAGGCTGGTACCCGAGGCTACTCTGAAAAGGAGATAGCCCGGTCGCAGACGAAGGAAGCGAGTTGTGGGCGTATTCTGCCCAGGGGAGCTGTTCTGACCAAGACGCAGGGTTGCGAAAAGAAAGACTGCGTAAGATGCGACCAATAGTCTGATTGGCCCGTTCTGCTTGACCGTTAGACTGGGGGTGAAAGCCGGAAGAGAGACTGACGGAAGCCCCAATCAAACGGCAAAACTCCCTCCAAAATTGAGACGTGAATTGCGGACCTCTGTCCGAAACGACGTCTGACGGAAGGCCATGAATTCTGAAAACATTCTCGATGATGATTTGTGCCGTCTCTTTAGCAGAAGGAAGCTTAGCAAGGGGAATGAAATGAGCCGCCTTAGAGAACCTATCGACAACCGTAAGAATAACAGTCTTCCCCGCTGACGAAGGCAGTCCGGTGACAAAATCTAAGGCGATGTGAGACCACGGTCGAGAGGGAATAGGAAGCGGCCTGAGACGGCCGGCAGGAGGAGAGTTACCGGACTTAGTCTGCGCGCAGACCGAACAAGCAGCCACGAAACGACGCGTGTCATGCTCCCGGGTGGGCCACCAGAAACGCTGGCGAATGGAAGCAAGCGTACCCCGAACGCCAGGGTGACCGGCTAACTTGGCAGAGTGAGCCCACTGAAGAACGGCCAGACGAGTAGGAACGGGAACGAAAAGAAGGTTCCTAGGACAAGCGCGCGGCGACGGAGTTTGAGTGAGTGCTTGCTTTACCTGCCTCTCAATTCCCCAGACAGTCAACCCGACAACACGCCCCTCAGGGAGAATCCCCTCGGGGTCAGTGGAGGCTACTGAAGAACTGAAGAGACGAGACAAAGCATCAGGCTTGGTGTTCTTAGAGCCCGGACGATAAGAAATCACGAACTCGAAACGAGCGAAAAACAGCGCCCAACGCGCCTGACGCGCATTAAGTCGTTTGGCAGAACGGATGTACTCAAGGTTCCTATGGTCAGTCCAAACGACAAAAGGAACGGTCGCCCCCTCCAACCACTGTCGCCATTCGCCTAGGGCTAACCGGATGGCGAGCAGTTCGCGGTTACCCACATCATAGTTACGTTCCGACGGCGACAGGCGATGAGAAAAATACGCGCATGGGTGGACCTTGTCGTCAGAGAGGGAGCGCTGAGAAAGGATGGCTCCCACTCCCACCTCTGACGCGTCAACCTCGACAACGAACTGTCTAGAGACGTCAGGTGTAACAAGGATAGGAGCGGATGTAAAACGATTCTTGAGGAGATCAAAAGCTCCCTGGGCGGAAACGGACCACTTAAAGCACGTCTTGACAGAAGTAAGGGCTGTGAGAGGAGCTGCCACCTGACCGAAATTACGGATGAAACGACGATAGAAGTTCGCGAAGCCGAGAAAGCGCTGCAGCTCGACGCGTGACTTAGGGACGGGCCAATCAATGACAGCTTGGACCTTAGCGGGATCCATCTTAATGCCTTCAGCGGAAATAACAGAACCGAGAAATGTGACGGAGGAGGCATGAAAAGTGCACTTCTCAGCCTTCACGAAAAGACAATTCTCTAAAAGGCGCTGGAGGACACGTCGAACGTGCTGAACATGAATCTGGAGTGACGGTGAAAAAATCAGGATATCGTCAAGGTAAACGAAAACAAAGATGTTCAGCATGTCTCTCAGGACATCATTGACTAATGCCTGAAAGACAGCTGGAGCGTTAGCGAGGCCGAAAGGAAGAACCCGGTATTCAAAGTGCCCTAACGGAGTGTTAAACGCCGTCTTCCACTCGTCCCCCTCCCTGATGCGCACGAGATGGTAAGCGTTACGAAGGTCCAACTTAGTGAAAAACCTGGCTCCCTGCAGGATCTCGAAGGCTGAAGACATAAGAGGAAGCGGATAACGATTCTTCACTGTTATGTCATTCAGCCCTCGATAATCTATGCAGGGGCGCAGAGACCCGTCCTTCTTCTTGACAAAAAAAAACCCCGCTCCGGCGGGAGAGGAGGAGGGGACTATGGTACCGGCGTCAAGAGCTACAGACAAATAATCTTCGAGAGCCTTACGTTCGGGAGCCGACAGAGAGTATAGTCTACCCCGGGGGGGGGTGGTTCCCGGAAGGAGATCAATACTACAATCATACGACCGGTGTGGAGGAAGAGAGGTGGCCCTGGACCGACTGAACACCGTGCGCAGATCGTGATATTCCTCCGGCACCCCTGTCAAATCACCAGGCTCCTCCTGTGAAGAAGAGACAGAGGAAACAGGAGGGATAGCAGACATTAAACATTTCACATGACAAGAGACGTTCCAGGAGAGGATAGAATTACTAGACCAATTAATGGAAGGATTATGACAAACTAGCCAGGGATGGCCCAAAACAACAGGTGTAAAAGGTGAACGAAAAATTAAAAAAGAAATGGTTTCACTATGATTACCAGAAACAGTGAGGGTTAAAGGTAGCGTCTCACGCTGAATCCTGGGGAGAGGACTACCATCCAGGGCGAACAAGGCCGTGGGCTCCTTTAACTGTCTGAGAGGAATGTCATGTTCCCGAGCCCAGGTCTCGTCCATAAAACAGCCCTCCGCCCCAGAGTCTATTAAGGCACTGCAGGAAGCTGACGAACCGGTCCAGCGTAGATGGACCGACAAGGTAGTGCAGGATCTTGAAGGAGAGACAGGAGTAGTAGCGCTCACCAGTAGCCCTCCGCTTACTGACGAGCTCTGGCCTTTTACTGGACATGAAGTGGCAAAATGACCAGCGGAACCGCAATAGAGACAGAGGCGGTTGGTGATTCTCCGTTCCCTCTCCTTAGTCGAGATGCGGATACCTCCCAGCTGCATGGGCTCAGCACCCGAGCCGGCAGAGGAAGATGGTAGTGATGCGGAGAGGGAGGCGACGGAGAGCGCGAGCTCCTTTCCACGAGCTCGGTGACGAAGATCAACCCGTCGCTCAATGCGAATAGCGAGTTCAATCAAGGAATCCACGCTGGAAGGAACCTCCCGGGAGAGAATCTCATCCTTTACCTCTGCGCGGAAACCCTCCAGAAGACGAGCGAGCAAGGCCGGCTCGTTCCAGCCACTGGAGACAGCAAGAGTGCGAAACTCAATAGAGTAGTCTGTTATGGATCGATTGCCTTGACATAGGGAAGACAGGGCCCTGGAAGCCTCCTCCCCAAAAACAGATCGATCAAAAACCCGTATCATCTCCTCCTTAAAGTCTTGATACTGGTTAATACACTCAGCCCTTGCCTCCCAGATTGCCGTGCCCCACTCACGAGCCCGTCCAATAAGGAGAGATATGACGTAGGCGACACGAGCAGTGCTCCTGGAGTAAGTGTTGGGCTGGAGAGAAAACACAATATCACACTGGGTGAGGAACGAGCGGCATTCAGTGGGCTCCCCAGAGTAACACGGCGGGTTATTGATTCTGGGCTCCGGAGATTCGAAAGCCCTGGAAGTGGCCGGTGGATCGAGGCGGAGATGGTGAACCTGTTCTGTGAGGTTGGAGACTTGGGTGGCCAGGGTCTCAACGGCATGTCGAGCAGCAGACAATTCCTGCTTGTGTCTGCCTAGCATCGCTCCCTGGATCTCGACGGCTGAGTGGAGAGGATCCGAAGTCGCTGGGTCCATTCTTGGTCGGATTCTTCTGTTATGGTGCGTGAATGAGGACCCAAAAGCGAATTAACAAACAGAGTACTTTAATGACGAACATACGTGGGCTCAGATGGACAGGTAGATTCCGACAGGACAGGACAAGGTTGCAGCACACACGATGATAGTCTGGTTCAGGCATGAGACACATAAACAAACAAACAAGAATCCGACAAGGACAGGAGCAGAAACAGAGACAGATATAGGGACCTAATCAGAGGGAAAAAAGGGAACAGGTGGGGAACGGGGTGAATGGGTAATTAGGAGGAGACAAGGCACAGCTGGGGAAAAGAGGGGGAGAAAAGGTAACATAACAACGACCAGCAGAGGGAGACAGGGTGAAGGGAAAGGACAGAGACAAGACAACATGACAGAAAGTCATTGATAAATATATCTAATCAAAAACACAGAGAACCAGACAGCAAAAATATACACCTTCAATATGGGGAAACACTGAAGCAATACAAACACCCTAAGAACAAAAAAAGGAACAGCACATTAGAAATCAGCTGGATGGAATTGAGGAATCCATAGAATCAAACCACTTCTGGGAGAATTGGAATAAATTAAACAAACCTCATCATGAGGAATTGGCTATCCAAAATGGGGATATGTGGAGAAATCACTTTGCAAACATCTACAGCAATATCACATAGAGCCCAGAACAAAAATATATACAAGAAAAATTACAAATCCTTGAATCAGCAGTGTCGTGGAAATTTCCTCTATTTACCTAATCATGAGCGCAAACCACACACAAGTCAGAGTTAGTTATCAAAGTCCATGTTTAATTATATGAGCTCTATCACAACCCTGTGACTCTCAGGCAATTCAGTGTCTATCAATGAATTCTCTGAGAGCCCCCCTACATTGCAACTGAGATCCTTTAATAGCAAAGAACACACATAGTCAGACAGCATAGACATAATAAATCGTTCAGCTTTGTCTCCTTACTCAAACCCAAGAACCATAAACCAATCCTCCATATCAACAGGCTTATATCAAATTGTCATTTAGATACAACCAACTCTAAATACAACCAATCCTGGACAAGCTCACGGAGAGGATAGAATGATTCCAGACACTGCCATCCTCCTTTCCCCGATGGGAAAAGTAGGGAGTGACTGGCACACAGACACAGTGGAGCAAAAGACATGTTTACACATGATGACACATTGACCTCTCCCCTCTCTGCGGCCCATGCAACTTAGTCTTGACATAGAATAGATACTGCAACCCGGCCACAGTATTATACAAAAATAACATTATTAATGAGAACTTACAAACATATGATGAATATAAAACATCTTACCTATGTTACCCACCAATTCTGATTATTCCCCAACAGCAGTCAAAGACTATCATAATCCTATGGATACCCCAATTACAGAAGAAGAATTATTGGAAAAACTGAGCACTCTCCAACCCAAAAAGGTGTGTGGTGCTGATGGTATTTTAAATGAAATTATTAAATATTCAGACCACAAATTCAAATTGGCTATACTCAAACTCTTCAACATTATCCTCACTGCAGGTATTTTCCCTGATATTTGGAACCAGGGATTTATCACACCAATCTATAAAAATGGAGACAAATTTGACCCAAATAATTACAGAGGAATTTGCGTTAACAGCAACTTGGGGAAAATTCTCTGCAGTATTATAAATAGCAGACTACATCATTTCCTTGACGAACACAACGTCCTGAGCAGAAGCCAGATTGGATTTCTAAAAAATGATCGTACAACAGACCACATTTACACCCTCCACGCTCTAATTGATAAACAAGTAAACCAAAACAAAGGCAAAATCTACTCGTGTTTTGTAGATTTGATTCAATTTGACACTAAGGTCTTTTTTATAAACTAATAGAACGTGGTATTGGAGGGAAAACATGATTTTATTAAATCAATGTACACTAAATACAAGTGTACGGTTAAAATTGGCAACAAGCAAACAGACGGGGAGTGAAACAGGGCTGCCCAATAAGTCCAATACTATTTAACATCTACATAAATTAATTGGCAAAAACATTAGAAGAATCGGCGGCACCTGGTATCACCCTACACAACACTGAAATCAAGTGTCTTCTGTACGCAGATGACCTGGTGCTGCTGTCTCCCACTAAAGAGGGGTTACAGCAGCACCTAGATCGTCTTCACAGGTTCTGTCAGACCTGGGCTCTGACCATTAACCTAAAAAAAAACTAATATAATGATATTCCAAAAAAGGTCCGGAAATAAGGATGACAAATATAAATTCTATTTGGAAACAGTTATATTAGAACACACCAAAAACTACACATATCTAGGACTAAATATCAGCAACACAGGTAGCTTTCACATGGCTGTAAATGAGCTGAGAGACAAAGCAAGAAGAGCATTCTATACCATTAAAAGGAACATCAAAATCAAAATTCCAATTAGAATCTGGCTCAAAATGTTTCAATCAGTTATAGAACCAATTGCTCTATATGGCAGTGAAGTATGGGGTCCAATCTCTAATAATGAATTTACCAAATGGGACAAACATCCAATCGAAATACTGCATGCAGGGTTTTGCAAGACTGTATTGCAAGTGCAAAGAAAAACTCAGAATAACACATGTAGAGCAGAATTGGACCAATAGACCCTCCTCATTCGAATAGAAAAAAGAGCCATCAAATTTTACAACCATCTAAAAACAAGTGACCCCAAAACATTCCATCACACAGCTCTACAATGTCAAGAGATTCCCCTCGGCCAGCTGGTTCTGAGGCTCAGTTCACCAACCCAAACCAACCCCATAGAGCCTCAGGACAGCACTCAGAAAAGCTGGCCCAACCAAATCTTCACAAAACAAAAATAAAAATATATCACCTATTGGAAAGACACCACAAAAAATCTAAGTAAACTTCAATGCTATTTGGCTCTAAACAGATAGTACATGGTGGCAGACTATCTGACCACTGTGACTGATAGAAAACTGAGGAAAACATTGACTAGGTACAGACTCAGTGAGCACAGTCTGGCTATAGAGACCGGTCGTCACAGACAAACCTGGCTGCCCAGAGAGGACAGGCTGTGCTCACTCAGCTCCAGGATAGAGGTAGAGACAGAGCTGAATTTCCTATTACACTGTGACAAATATTCAGACCCAAGAGAATATTTATTTCCCAAAATTATAATTCAATACAAAGAATTTGAAACTATAAAAGATGAAGAAAAATATTTATTGGGTGAAAAGTCAAAATGTGCAGTTTTGGCCGCCAAATATGTGTCCTCCTGCCAAAACCTGAGGGACAGCCAGTGAAAAGTGCAAGGTAATGTCGATAATATTGCCCATCTTGTTTTGTTTTGTCTTTCATACCACGTCATGTGTCTTCTCAGTCATGTTGACACTGGTCTACTACCATTGCTTTAATGTATTGTTGTTCTCATTAATATTGCTGTTGTAGTTATTGTTAATGGTAATCCCATGTCCACTACCACTATTATTATTGCTGTTGGTCCCACCATTTATTTATATATAAATATATATATATATATATATGTATTTTTAGTTTATTTTTCGATATGTATACTTTGACAATGAAAGTAATAATGAACTTGCCATGTCAATAAAGTCAATTGAATTGAAATTGAATTGAGAGAGAGATAGTGATACAAGGAGATGGAGGAGAGGTTCTTAGCTGAGGGTGTGACTGGATAGAGACAGGTCAGGGGTGGTGCTCTGTAGAGTCGATAGTCATTAATCCATCCTACTGTACAGTCTGGGAGTGGATCAACTCTGAACATCTCTCTCTCTCTCTCTCTCTCTCTCTCTCTCTCCCCCACGGCACGAACCCAATGGGGGGGGGGGCGCCAACCCAGACAGGAAGATCTCGTCAGTGACTCAACCCACTCAAGTGACGCACCCCTCCTAGGGACTCCTGGGCCAGACTACACTCAATCATAGGACCTACTGAAGAGATGAGTCTTCATCTCTCTCTCTCTCTCTCTCTCTCTCTCTCTCTCTCGTCCCCTTTCCTCTACTCAAGTCACCTTCTTCCACACTCGCCTCTACTCTCTTCCCTACTTTCCCCTGACTTAACTATTATTTCCCTTTTTGACATACTGTGGGTCACAAACTCACAGCATTTGTTTCTAAATATTTTCAAGCCTCCTACAAAATTGTGAACTGCATACTTTGTGGATCTGAAAAAAGTCATATTCACATCTGGCAGAATAGCTATGTCCATGGAAATCATTTTAATTCACTTTAGTATTCATTTTGAAAAGTATTTTATTAAGTGTTCTGTGATATGTATTTACCATCAAAGAAGTTGTACAGTAGAGTTGACTTTCTTTCTCCTAAATGTAACATCACAAGTGGGGAAACTTGCCTTTATGTTTAAACACAACCATTTCTTCAGGGCCTCTCTTGTTATAGATGCTCCTCTCCTGTTGGCGCCGCCAACTGTAAAATACAGTGCCTTGTTAAAGTATTCACCCCCCTTGGCATTTTTCCTATTTTGTTGCCTTACAACCTGGAATTAAAATATAATTTTTTGGGTGGATTTGTATAATTTGATTTACACAACATGCCTACCACTTTGAAGATGAAAAATATTGTTTATTGTGAAACAAACAAGAAATAAGACAAAAAACAGCAAACTTGAACATGCATAACTATTCAGCCCAACAAAGTCAATGCTTTGTAGAGCCACCTTTAGCAGCAATTACAGCTGCAAGTCTCTTGGGAAATGTCTCTATAAGCTTGGCACATCTAGCCACTGGGGATTTTTGCCAGTTCTTCAAGGGAAAACTGCTCCAGCTCCTTCAAGTTGGATGGGTTCCGCTGGTGTACAGCAATCTTTAAGTCATACCACATATTCTCAATTGGATTGAGGTCTGGGATTTTGACTGGGCCATTCCTAGTCAAAATTGAGGTCTGGGATTTTGACTAGGCCACATTTACATATTTCCACTTAAACCACTCGACTGTTGCTTTAGCAGTATGCTTAGGGTCATTGTCCTGGTGGAAGGTGAACCTCCATCCCAGTCTCAAATCTCTGGAAAACTGAAACATGTTTCCCTTAAGAATTTCCCTGTATTTGTCACCATCCCATCATTCCTTCAATTCTGACCAGTTTCCCAGTCCCTGCCAATGAAAAACATTCCCACAGCATAATGCTGCCACCACCATGCTTCACTGTGGGGATGGTATTCTCGGGGTGATGAGAGGTGTTGGGTTTGTGCCAGACATAGCGTTTTCCTTGATGGCAAAAAAACTTAATTTTAGTCTCATCTGACCAGAGTACCTTCTTCCATATGTTTGGGGAGTCTCCCACATGCCTTTTAGTGAACACCAAACGTGTTTGCTTAATTTTTTCTTTAAGCAATGGCTTTTTTCTGGCAGCTCTTCCATAAAGCCCAGCTCTGTGGAGTGTACGGCTTAAAGTGGTCCTATGGACAGATACTCCAATCTCCACTGTGGAGCTTTGCAGCTCCTTCAGGGCTATCTTTGGTCGCTTTGTTGCCTCTCTGATTAATGCCCTCCTTGCCTGGTACGTGAGTTTTGGTGAGTGGCCCTTTCTTGGCAGGTTTGTTGTGGTGCCCTATCCTTTCCATTCTTTAATAATTAATTTATTGGTGCTCCGTGGGATGTTCAAAGTTTTGGAAAAAAAATTATAACCCACCCTGTCCTGTACTTCTCCACTACTCTTCATGGTGCCCCTTGCTTAGTGGTGTTGCAGACTCTGGGGCATTTCAGAACAGGTGTATATATACTGAGATCATGTGACACTTAGATTGCACACAGGTGGACTTTATTTAATTAATTATATGACATCTGAAGGTAATTGGATGCACCAGATCTCATTTAGGGGCTTCATAGCAAAGGGGGTGAATACATTTGCACTCACCACTTTTCTGTTTTAAATCTGTCATTTCACTTCATCAATTTGGACTATTTTGTGTATGTCCAATACATAAAATCCAAATAAAAATCAATTTAAATTACAGGTTGTAATGCAACAAAATTGGAAAAATGCCAAGGGGGATGAATACTTTTGCAAGGCACAGTGTCACGTTCTGACCATAGTTATTTTGTGTTATCTTTGTTTTAGTGTTGGTCAGGACGTGAGCTGAGTGGGCAATCTATGTTTTGTGTTTCTATGTTGTTTTTGTTGTTTTGCCTGATATGGTTCTCAATCAGAGGCAGGTGTTAGTCATTGTCTCTGATTGGGAACCATATTTAGGTAGCCTGTTTTGTGTTGGGTTTTGTGGGTGGTTATCTTCTGTCTTTGTGTCATTGCACCAGATAGGACTTTCGGTTTCCACTTTTGTTGTTTTGTATTTTGTAGTGTTCTCATGTATGGTCTTGATTAAACATGTTGAACTCTAACCACGCAGCATTTTGGTCCTCCTCACCTTCAGCGGAATAAAACCGTTACACACAGTAAGTGTGTAAATGTAAAACCACATCCATATTCATCATCCCTAAGCATGAATATTAACAGCCTCAAACAAGAAAATGAAGGGAAAAAGGAGAGAAAGAGAAAATGACATGGAGTGAAAGCGGATGTGTTCATGTCTGTTTCAAAGGGGCTAGTGTTCCCTTGCATGGCTGGCCTGCTCTACAAGCTAATCAACGGCTTCCTGCACTCTGCTCTGTTACGCCTAGCTAATTGACTACAAATTATTCTCTGGATAATATATGCATGGCCTCAGATGATATACGGGCATTCCCCCCCACCCCCCCCCCACCCCCCACCCCCCCCACACACACACACACACACGACTAGGCCCTGTGTTTCTGAAGCATTTAAATCTAGACTGGAGTTCTATATTTAAATACACTTGACCCTCCCTGCTCGCGTCTCGTCGTAGTTAATGGCGTAGGAATGTTTTGATCGGATTTTGTTTTAAGTAAAGACTCTGGCGGAGGATGGGTGTTATTCTAGTTTTTTGCTCAGGTTGAAGACAGAATGAAATTAGAAGCAGAGTTTTAATCACGTCGACTGTCTTCAATGATTGAATTCCGCTTGTCCTCTCTGGGAAATTGAAAACACAAAAACCTGAGACTACTGCGACAGGAACTTCACTTAGCGATGTGAACACACACACACACATGCACACACAGACACACACACAGAGCTGTGAACATGAACTCCAAATGGTTAAAGTAAGGGTTAAGGTTTGGGATAGCCTTAAGAAAAAACAACTTTCTATGACTGCATTCAAACACGCAAACATTGGCACCAGAAGTAGATGATTACATCCACCCCCAACCCCATCCACAAACCCTTTGGAAAGTTTTCACATCCTTTCTATTTTTTCACATTTTGTAATGTTACAGCTCTTATTCTAAAAATGGATTAAACTATTTTTCCCCTGATTAATCTACACACAATACCCCATAATGACATCACAATACCCCATAATGACATCACAATATCCCATAATGACAATGGAAAAACAGGTAATAAGAAATGTTTGCAAATTTAGAAAAAATAAAAAACTGAAATATTTAATATACAGTTGAAGTGGGAAGTTTACAGACACTTAAGTTGGCATCATTAAAACCCGTTTTTCAACCACTCCACAAATTTCTTGTTAAAACAAACTATAGATTTGGTAAGTCGATTAGGACATCTACTTTGTGCATGACACAAGTAATTTTTCCAACAATTGTTTACAGACAGATTATTTCACTTATAATTCACTGCATCACAATTCCAGTGGGTCAGAAGTTTACATACACTAAATTGACTGTGCCTTTAAACAGCTTGGAAAATTCCAGAAAACTCAGTGCCTCTTTGCTTGACATCATGGGAAAATCAAAAGAAATCAGCCAAGACCTCAGAAAAAAAATCTTAGTCCTCCACAAGTCTAGTTCATCTTTGGGAGCAATTTTTAAACTCCTGAAGGTACTACTTTTCTCTGTACAAACAATAGTACGCAAGTATAAACACCACGGGACCACGCAGCCGTCATACCTCTCCCGCTCAGGAAGAGATACATTCTGTCTCCTAGAGATGAAGTACTTTGGTGTGAAAAGTGCAAATCAATCTCAGAACAGCAAAGGACCTTGTGTAGACGCTGGAGGAAACAGGTACAAAAGTATCTATATCCACAGTAAAATGAGTCCTATATTGACATAACCTGAAAGGCAGCTCAGCAAGGAGGAAGCCACTGCTCCAAAACCACCATGAAAAAGCCAAACTACGGTTTGCAACTGCACATGTGGACAAAGATCATACTTTTTGGAGAAATGTCCTCTGGTTTGATGAAACAAAAATAGAACTGTTTGGCCATAATGACCATCGTTATGTTTGGAGGAAAAAGGGGGAGGCTTGCAAGCCAAAGAACACCATCCCAACCGTGGTGGCATCATCATGTTGTGGGGGTGCTTTGCTGCAAGAGGGACTGGTGCACTTCACAAAATAGATGGCTTCATGAGGGTGGAAAATTATATTGATATATTGAAGCAACATCTCAAGACATCAGTCAGGAAGTTATAGCTTGGTCGCAAATGGGTCTTCCAAATGGACAATGACCCCAAGCATTCTTCCAAAGTTGTGGCAAAATGGCTTTAAGGACAACAAAGTCAAGGTATTGGTGTGGCCATCACAAAGCCCTGACCTCAATCCTATAAAAAATGTGTGGGCAGAACTGAAAAAGTGTGTGCGAGCAAGGAGGCCTACAAACCTGACTCAGTTACACCAGCTCTGTCAGGAGGTTTGGGCCAAAATTTACCCAACTTATTGTGGGAAGCTTGTGGAAAGCTACCCGAAACGTTTGACCCAAGTTAAACAATTTAAAGTTAATGCTACCCAAATACTAATTGAGTGTATGTAAACTTCAGACCCAATGGAAAAGTGCTGAGAGAAATAAAAGCTGAAATAGTCAAAAGCTTGGAAACATCGACTCCCGGGTTTTTCTTTATTTTTGTACTATTTTCTACATTGTGGAATAATAGTGAAGACATCAAAACTATGAAATAACACATATGGTATCATGCAGTTGTCATGTACTGTCATGTTGTGTCTTGTCTCTGTCCTTTCCCTTCACCCTGTCTCCCTCTGCTGGTCGTTGTTAGGTTACCTTTTCTCCCCCTCTTTCCCCCAGCTGTGCCTTGTCTCCTCCTAACCACCTCGTCACCCCTTTTCCCACCTGTTCCCTTTTTCCCTCTGATTAGGTCCCTATATCTCTCTCTGTTTCTGCTCCTGTCTTTGTCGGATTCTTGTTTGTTGTGTTTCATGCCTGAACCAGACTGTCGTCATGTTTGCTGTAACCTTGTCTTGTCCTGTCGGAATCTGCCGGTCCGTCTGAGCCTACCTATGTTTGGTAATTAAAGAAGCTCTGTTTAAGTTAATTCGCTTTTGGGTCCTCATTCACGCACCGTAACAGAAGAATCCGACCAAGAATGGACCCAGCGACTTCGGATCCTCTCCACTCAGCCGTCGGGATCCAGGGAGCGATGCTAGGCAGACACGAGCAGGAAGTGTCTGCTGCTCGACATGCCGTTGAGACCCTGGCCACCCAAGTCTCCAACCTCACAGAACAGGTTCACCATCTCCGCCTCGATCCACCGGCCACTTCCAGGGCTTTCGAATCTCCGGAGCCCAGAATCAATAACCCGCCGTGTTACTCTGGGGAGCCCACTGAATGCCGCTCGTTCCTCACCCAGTGTGATATAGTGTTTACTCTCCAGCCCAACACTTACTCCAGGAGCACTGCTCGTGTCGCCTACGTCATATCTCTCCTTATTGGACGGGCTCGTGAGTGGGGCACGGCAATCTGGGAGGCAAGGGCTGAGTGTACTAACCAGTATCAGGACTTTAAGGAGGAGATGATACGGGTTTTTGATCGATCTGTTTTTTGGGGAGGAGGCTTCCAGGGCCCTGTCTTCCCTATGTCAAGATAATCGATCCATAACAGACTACTCTATTGAGTTTCGCACTCTTGCTGCCTCCAGTGGCTGGAACGAGCCGGCTTTGCTCGCTCATTTTCTGGAGGGTCTCCGCGCAGAGGTAAAGGATGAGATTCTCTCCCGGGAGGTTCCTTCCAGCGTGGATTCCTTGATTGAACTCGCTATTCGCATTGAGCGACGGGTTGATCTTCGTCACCGAGCTCGTGGAAAGGAGCTCGCGTTCTCCGTTGCCCCCCTCTCCGCATCACTACCATCTTCCTCTGCCGGCTCGGGTGCTGAGCCCATGCAGCTGGGAGGTATCCGCATCTCGACTAAGGAGAGGGAACGGAGAATCACCAACCGCCTCTGTCTCTATTGCGGTTCCGCTGGTCATTTTGTCACTTCATGTCCAGTAAAAGGCCAGAGCTCGTCAGTAAGCGGAGGGCTACTGGTGAGCGCTACTACTCCTGTCTCTCCTTCAAGATCCTGCACTACCTTGTCGGTCCATCTACGCTGGACCGGTTCGTCAGCTTCCTGCAGTGCCTTAATAGACTCTGGGGCGGAGGGCTGTTTTATGGACGAGACCTGGGCTCGGGAACATGACATTCCTCTCAGACAGTTAAAGGAGCCCACGGCCTTGTTCGCCCTGGATGGTAGTCCTCTCCCCAGGATTCAGCGTGAGACGCTACCTTTAACCCTCACTGTTTCTGGTAATCATAGTGAAACCATTTCTTTTTTAATTTTTCGTTCACCTTTTACACCTGTTGTTTTGGGCCATCCCTGGCTAGTTTGTCATAATCCTTCCATTAATTGGTCTAGTAATTCTATCCTTTCCTGGAACGTCTCTTGTCATGTGAAATGTTTAATGTCTGCTATCCCTCCTGTTTCCTCTGTCTCTTCTTCACAGGAGGAGCCTGGTGATTTGACAGGGGTGCCGGAGGAATATCACGATCTGCGCACGGTGTTCAGTCGGTCCAGGGCCACCTCTCTTCCTCCACACCGGTCGTATGATTGTAGTATTGATCTCCTTCCGGGAACCACCCCCCCCCCCGGGGTAGACTATACTCTCTGTCGGCTCCCGAACGTAAGGCTCTCGAAGATTATTTGTCTGTAGCTCTTGACGCCGGTACCATAGTCCCCTCCTCCTCTCCCGCCGGAGCGGGGTTTTTTTTTGTCAAGAAGAAGGACGGGTCTCTGCGCCCCTGCATAGATTATCGAGGGCTGAATGACATAACAGTTAAGAATCGTTATCCGCTTCCTCTTATGTCTTCAGCCTTCGAGATCCTGCAGGGAGCCAGGTTTTTCACTAAGTTGGACCTTCGTAACGCTTACCATCTCGTGCGCATCAGGGAGGGGGACGAGTGGAAGACGGCGTTTAACACTCCGTTAGGGCACTTTGAATACCGGGTTCTTCCTTTCGGCCTCGCTAACGCTCCAGCTGTCTTTCAGGCATTAGTCAATGATGTCCTGAGAGACATGCTGAACATCTTTGTTTTCGTTTACCTTGACGATATCCTGATTTTTTCACCGTCACTCCAGATTCATGTTCAGCACGTTCGACGTGTCCTCCAGCGCCTTTTAGAGAATTGTCTTTTTGTGAAGGCTGAGAAGTGCACTTTTCATGCCTCCTCCGTCACATTTCTCAGTTCTGTTATTTCCGCTGAAGGCATTAAGATGGATCCCGCTAAGGTCCAAGCTGTCATTGATTGGCACGTCCCTAAGTCACGCGTCGAGCTGCAGCGCTTTCTCGGCTTCGCGAACTTCTATCGTCGTTTCATCCGTAATTTCGGTCAGGTGGCAGCTCCTCTCACAGCCCTTACTTCTGTCAAGACGTGCTTTAAGTGGTCCGTTTCCGCCCAGGGAGCTTTTGATCTCCTCAAGAATCGTTTTACATCCGCTCCTATCCTTGTTACACCTGACGTCTCTAGACAGTTCGTTGTCGAGGTTGACGCGTCAGAGGTGGGCGTGGGAGACATTCTTTCTCAGCGCTCCCTCTCTGACGACAAGGTCCACCCATGCGCGTATTTTTCTCATCGCCTGTCGCCGTCGGAACGTAACTATGATGTGGGTAACCGCGAACTGCTCGCCATCCGGTTAGCCCTAGGCGAATGGCGACAGTGGTTGGATGGGGCGACCGTTCCTTTTGTCGTTTGGACTGACCATAGGAACCTTGAGTACATCCGTTCTGCCAAACGACTTAATGCGCGTCAGGCGCGTTGGGCGCTGTTTTTCGCTCGTTTCGAGTTCGTGATTTCTTATCGTCCGGGCTCTAAGAACACCAAGCCTGATGCTTTGTCTCGTCTCTTCAGTTCTTCAGTAGCCTCCACTGACCCCGAGGGGATTCTCCCTGAGGGGCGTGTTGTCGGGTTGACTGTCTGGGGAATTGAGAGGCAGGTAAAGCAAGCGCTCACTCACACTCCGTCGCCGCGCGCTTGTCCTAGGAACCTTATTTTCGTTCCCGTTCCTACTCGTCTGGCCGTTCTTCAGTGGGCTCACTCTGCCAAGTTAGCCGGCCACCCTGGCGTTCGGGGTACGCTTGCTTCCATTCGCCAGCGTTTTTGGTGGCCCACCCGGGAGCATGACACGCGTCGTTTCGTGGCTGCTTGTTCGGTCTGCGCGCAGACTAAGTCCGGTAACTCTCCTCCTGCCGGCCGTCTCAGGCCGCTTCCTATTCCCTCTCGACCGTGGTCTCACATCGCCTTAGATTTTGTCACCGGACTGCCTTCGTCAGCGGGGAAGACTGTTATTCTTACGGTTGTCGATAGGTTCTCTAAGGCGGCTCATTTCATTCCCCTTGCTAAGCTTCCTTCTGCTAAAGAGACGGCACAAATCATCATCGAGAATGTTTTCAGAATTCATGGCCTTCCGTCAGACGTCGTTTCGGACAGAGGTCCGCAATTCACGTCTCAATTTTGGAGGGAGTTTTGCCGTTTGATTGGGGCTTCCGTCAGTCTCTCTTCCGGCTTTCACCCCCAGTCTAACGGTCAAGCAGAACGGGCCAATCAGACTATTGGTCGCATCTTACGCAGTCTTTCTTTTCGCAACCCTGCGTCTTGGTCAGAACAGCTCCTCTGGGCAGAATACGCCCACAACTCGCTTCCTTCGTCTGCGACCGGGCTATCTCCTTTTCAGAGTAGCCTCGGGTACCAGCCTCCGCTGTTCTCATCTCAGTTCGCCGAGTCCAGCGTCCCCTCCGCTCAGGCTTTTGTCCAACGTTGCGAGCGCACCTGGAAGAGGGTCAGGTCTGCACTTTGCCGTTATAGGACGCAGACTGTGAGGGCTGCTAATAAGCGTAGAACTAAGAGTCCTAGATATTGTCGCGGTCAGAGAGTTTGGCTCTCCACTCAGAACCTTCCCCTTAAGACGGCTTCTCGCAAGTTGACCCCGCGGTTCATTGGTCCGTTCCGTATTTCTCGGGTCATTAATCCTGTCGCAGTTCGACTTCTTCTTCCGCGATACCTTCGTCGCGTCCACCCGGTCTTCCATGTCTCCTGCATCAAGCCCGTCCTTCGCGCCCCCGCTCGTCTCCCCCCCCCCCCCCCCCCATCCTTGTCGAGGGCGCACCCATCTACAGGGTCCGTAGAATTTTGGACATGCGTCCTCGGGGCCGTGGTCACCAGTACCTCGTAGATTGGGAGGGGTACGGTCCTGAGGAGAGGAGTTGGGTTCCCTCTCGGGACGTGCTGGACCGTGCGCTGATCGAGGATTTCCTCCGTTGCCGCCAGGTTTCCTCCTCGAGTGCGCCAGGAGGCGCTCGGTGAGTGGGGGGGTACTGTCATGTACTGTCATGTTGTGTCTTGTCTCTGTCCTTTCCCTTCACCCTGTCTCCCTCTGCTGGTCGTTGTTAGGTTACCTTTTCTCCCCCTCTTTCCCCCAGCTGTGCCTTGTCTCCTCCTAACCACCTCGTCACCCCTTTTCCCACCTGTTCCCTTTTTCCCTCTGATTAGGTCCCTATATCTCTCTCTGTTTCTGCTCCTGTCTTTGTCGGATTCTTGTTTGTTGTGTTTCATGCCTGAACCAGACTGTCGTCATGTTTGCTGTAACCTTGTCTTGTCCTGTCGGAATCTGCCGGTCCGTCTGAGCCTACCTATGTTTGGTAATTAAAGAAGCTCTGTTTAAGTTAATTCGCTTTTGGGTCCTCATTCACGCACCGTAACAGCAGTAACCAAAAACTTGTTAAACAAATCAAAATATATGCCTTGATGACAGCTTGCACATTCTCTCAATCAGCTTCATGAGGAATGCTTTTCTAACGGTCTTGAAGGAGTTCCCACATATAATGAGCACTTGTTGTCTTCTTTTTTTTCACCCTGCAGTCCAACTCATCCCAAACCATCTAAATTGGGGTGAGGTTGGGTGATTGTGGAAGCCAGGTCGTCTGATGCAGCCCTCCATCATTCTTCTTGGTCAAATAGCCCTAACACAACCTGGAGGTGTGTTGAGGGTCATTGTCCAGTTGAAAAACAAATGATTGTCCCCCTAAGTGCAAACCAGATGGGATGGCGTATAGCTGCAGAGTGCTGTGGTAGCCATAATTGTTAATTGTGCCTTGAATTCAAAATAAATCAATGATAGTGTCACCAGCAAAGCACTCCTACACCATCACACCTCCTCTTCCATGCTTCACGGTGGGAACCACATGTGTGGAGAACATCCATTCCCATACTCTTACGTCTCACAAAGGCACTGCGGTTGGAACAAAAAATCTAAAATTTGGACTCATCAGACCAAAGGACAGATTTCCACCGGTCTAATGTCCATTGCTCTTGTGTCTTGGCCCACTCAAGTCTCTTCTTATTGGTGTCTTTTAGTAGTGGTTTCTTTGCAACAATTTGACCATGAAGACCTGATTCACACAGCCTCTTCTGAACATTTGATGTTGAAATGTGTCTGCTACTTGAACTCTGTGACGCACAATTTCTGAGGTGCAGTTACCTCTAAAGAACTTGTCCTCTGAAGCAGAAGTAACTCTGGGTCTTCCTTTCCTGTGGTTATCCTCATGAGAGCCTGTTTCATCATTGCACTTGATGGTTTTTGCGACTGCACTTGAAGAATTAACTGGCCTTCATATCTGAAAGTAGTGATGAACTGCCATTTCTCTTTGCTTATTTTAGCTGTTCTTGCCATAATATGGAATTGGTCTTTTACCAAATAGGGCTATGTTCTGTATACCACCCCTACCTTGTTACAACACAACTGATTGGCTCAAACGCATTAAGAAGGAAAGAAATTCCACAAATTCACTTATAATCAGGCACAACTGTTAATTGAAATGCTTTCCAGGTGACTACCCCAATGAGCTGGTTGAGAGAATGTCAAGAGTGTACAAAGCTGTCATCAAGGCAAATGGTGGCTACTTTGAAAAATCTCAAATAAAAAATATATTTTAAATTAGTTTAACACTTTTTTGGTTACAACATGATTTCATGTGGGTTATTTCATAGTTTTGATGTCTTCACTATTATTCTACAATGTAGAAAATTGTAAAGAAAAACCCTCTGAGTACCCGTCTCCAAACTTTTGACTGGTACTGTAAGTATTCAGACCTTTTACTCGGTTCTTTGTTGAAACACCATTTGCAGAGATGCCAAAGTTGCTTCATCTCCACAGAGGAACTGTGAATCTCCGTCAGATTAACGAACGGGTTCTTAGTCTCCTCCCTGACCAAGGCCCTTCACCCCCGATTGCTCAGTTTGGCCGTGCGTCCAGCTCTAGGAAGAGCCTTGATGGTTCCAAAGTTCTTACATTTAAGAATTATGGAGGCTACTATGTTCTTGGGGACCTGCTGCAGACATTTTTTGGTACCCTTCCCCAGACCTGTGACTTGACACAATAGTGTCTCAAAGCTCTACGGACAATTCCTTTGACCTCATGTCTTGGTTTTTACTCTGACATGCACTGTCAACCATGGGACATTATATAGACAGGTGTGTGCCTTTCAAAATCATGTCCAATCAATTGAATTTACCCCAGGTGGACTCCAATAAAGTTGTAGAAACATCAAGGATGAACAACGGAAACTGGATGCAGCTGAGCTCAATTTCAGTTCATAGCAAATGGTCGGAATACTTATGTGAATTATGTATTTCTGTTTTTTATTTGTATTAAATTTGCAAACATGTCTAAAAACCTGTTTTCGCTTTGTCATTATGGGGTATCGTGTGAAGATCGATGAGGAAAAAAGAATTGTATCCATTTTAGAATAGGGATGTAATGTAACAAAATGTGGAACAAAGTCAAGGGGTCACCGAATGCACTGTATCAAAACCAAAAACCTACTTGAAGGTAACAGCCCTTAAAATAAAACTTACTTGAAGGTAACAGCTCTCACTTTCGCCTCTAGTGTCCGGTTTCCACGTCATCTCCCAATGTCCTCATACTTGGATAGACGTTTAATACCAACTTGTATCATGGTTGACCTGCCTGATGTGCATGTTGCGTGTGTATCTGACTGTTTATTATTCCATATGTTAGGCTCTATTCTCCTACACTATTATATCTACAATTCAAGCATTTCACCCAGTAAAAACTTGTCCGATATTTAACTTCGGCATCCAAAGTGACCAGACAGACCAGAGTGATTTGCCACATCAAAACCCATCAGTTCCAGATACTGTATATACCTTACGTTTTTCCACATAGGCCCATCCTCTCCTCCTCTGCCTGCCTTTGTCTCCTTCTCTCCATTTATAGCATAATCATATTAATTTATGCCTCGTATCAATTATGCATTCAGATTCTGCTGATAACTTGCCACTTTCCATCCATCCCTCTTTGTGTGAAGCTGGTAGATAAATAACTATAGGAAGAAGATTTATACCTGAGTGCGTATCAGTCAGCCCGCCCAACGTTGAATGATAGACCTTATGATGGCTTCCGGTGTATTGATGGTGGTGGGGTGAGATCTAAAAATTAATGTAGTCCTGCTTTGTGGCATTTTGCGAAGGCTCTATGTTATAGTGATCACACTATACATTTTTGTGGTTGTAGATATGGTTGTCGTTGTTTGCTAGAGCCATTGGACGTCTGCCAGTGATGTTCCTATTAGCAGATTCATTGCTAAATATACAAGCAAACATTTTTTTCCAGTCTCTGAAAGACTACAAATGATGTTGGGCAGTGCTTCATGCTCTAGCCCCCCGTCCCTCCCAAGGCACACATTTTGAATAGGAGTCGGACACTAAAAACAATCCTGAAAGAACTTACCAGATGTAATGACTTTAGGTGATTCCTCTCATCGACATTAATTAGACAATGCAGCGTCTATTAGCTACATGGTGACAGTCAACCATACATGTTAAAACCAGAATACAGCTAGGAGGATTCAAAACAAAGTGTTGGATTTAGCTAACAGTAGAAGCTCAGCTACAGCCGATGCCAGCACCAACAGGGCAGATGACAAATATGGTGCCTAGCTAAGTAAGTTTCCTGCAAACCACCTAGCTAACTTTAGTTTAATCCACCAGAAAAGACCGAACAAATATTATGGTAAAACTCAACTATACTAAACTATTTTTAAAATGAATATATATATATAATATATATATATATAAAGTAGAATCTTTGAAAATTATATCATGAATAGGACTGGTGAAGTTATGTCACACGAACATCTAAAAAACTTATGGAAATGTATGCTCTACTCAAAATTACAAACAATTAATTGCAGCATTAATTTGTTACATTTCTGCAGTTTTACCACAAAAATAGAAGGGGCAAGTGGAAGGGGGAGAAAGTAAAGAAAATTGTGATAAATAAAAAAGAATACCAGTTTAATTTAAGGACAAAAAAAAATTGACAGCTGTGACATATAGATAAAAAAAATAGTTGGGAAGATATTTTCGCTCTACCGATTCCATGGCACATGGTTTATAAACTGATACACAAAACAACAAGTTATTAAATTTCAATTATTATACAACGATCCCAGCTCTGCAGATTTTGCTGTGAAGAGACAGAATCATTTGATCATTGTTTTGGTACTGTCCATATGTTCAGGAATGGCTGAAAAATTGTAGCATTTACCTGGAGCTAACTCTTCAAATAGCACTGCTGGGTGATTTAAAAAGTCAGTCAATCAATTAATAAAATAATAATACTCTTAGCAAAAATGGTTATATAGAATCTATGAGAATAGAAAAGGTTCAGAACTTTTGTGAAACACAGCCTAGTTGAAAAATATATGGCAAATAGAAATTAAAACTCAATAGTTTTCAGAGATATATGGGAGGAGTTGAAAGATGGGACTAAAAACAAACAAAAGATAACTATTGTAAACTAAACTCAGTAAAAAAAGAAACGTCCTTTTTTCAGGACCCTGTCTTTCAAAGATTATTCGTAAAAATCCAAAGAACTTCACAGATCTTCATTGTAAAGGCTTTAAACACTGTTTCCCATGCTTGTTCAATGAACCATAAACAATTAATGAACATGCACCTGTGGAACAGTCGATAAGACACTAACAGCTTACAGACGGTAGGCAATTAAGGTCACAGTTATGAAAACTTAGGACACTAAAGAGGCCTTTCTACTGACTCTGAAAGACACTTCTCATCTGCGTGAACGTGTCTTAGGCATGCTGCAAGGAGGCATGAGGACTGCAGATGTGGCCAGGGCAATAAATTGCAATGTCCATACTGTGAGATGCCTAAAACAGCGCTACAGGGAGACAGGACTTACAACTGATCGTCCTCGCAGTGGCAGACCACGTGTAACAACACCTGCACAGAATCGGTACATCCGAAAATCACACCTGCGGGACAGGTACAGGATGGCAACAACAACTGCCCGAGTTACACCAGGGATACACAATCCCTCCATCAGTGCTCAGACTGTCCGCAATAGGCTGAGAGAGGCTGGACTGAGGGCTTGTAGGCCTGTTGTAAGGCAAGTCGTCACCAGACATCACTGACAACAACGTCGCCTATAGGCACAAACCCACCGTTGCTGGACCAGACAGGACTGGCAAAAAGTGCTCTTCAATGACGAATCGCGGTTTTGTCTCACCAGGGGTGATGGTCGGATTCGCGTTTATCGTCAAAGGAATGAGCGTCAGCAACTGCAAATCAATTTACTAGCTAGCTATGTAACATAATTGACAAGGGTTGACGTTGGTTATGATTATCACCATGGATGCATTTCAATCTCACCAAATTATAGGCATGACGCAAGAAATGATTCCAAACTGATGTAAATAACAAGTATTGCATATCCAACAAGGTAGCTAGCTAAGTTAACTAGCAAACAGTGAGGAGACAATAATACAACAATTTCCTGTTGTAAAGCTCTAAAACTGAAGAAACTAAAACTGATTTGCCTAAACTTGCCTGATAGACATGGCTGTAGGGAGATACTGTCTGCCTACCTGCCTAGCTCATTTCTACATACTGATCACTGTGCAAAGGTTGAGGGTTATGCCATATTTCTTTCTATTAGGCTAGATATTGTTGTAAATGTAATTTCAGTGCCTGTGCACATGTATGTATTTTCCACTATGTCTACCCAAATGTTGATGTTATGCTGCCACGGTTCAACTGGTTTTCAAACTGTACAATAGAGTATCATTTTAGGGTTGTTTGGTCTTACAGACAACACAGTGTGGTGGCTGGGCTTCTTCCCGGAGTGGATTCTAGATACAGAAACATAATTCCTTTTTCTGAGTGTGTCAATGTAGCAGAACTGTATCCCTCTTCAGGGATTAGACCAGTGGAGGCTGCTGAGGGGAGAACAGCTCATAATAATGTCCGGAACGGAGCAAATGGAATGGCATCAAACACCTGGAAACCATTTGTGTGATGTGTTTGAATCCATTCAAACGATTCCGATCTAGTCATTACAAAGGGCCCGTTCTCCTCAAATGAGGTGCCACTAAGGTCCCGTGGATTAGACATTGTGCTGGATTTCAAGCAGATGACTCATGAGGATCTGAATGGCAGTTTGATCATGACAACACTCCTCTCACAGCTTCCCTGAACGGACGGTTTCTTTAGAATGGCAACTTCATCATCCCCCTCTATCATCATCTGCTGATCACCAGTTATCTTAGCTACAGATCATGTGTTTTAACCAAAGAAATGTTGGTATCCATTACTGTGAGTTACAGGATAGGTCATGTTATTGGTAAAGCAGAGAGTTTTCAACCAAACTTTGCGATTGTAAGGGGTGTGTACTGGCGGCAAAGAAGTCAGGCGCAGGAGAGCAAAAACGGTGTTACAATGGCACAGTTTAAAAATAAAAATCACCGTAAACAGAACAATCAATACAATGGGTACAAAACCCGTCCCACATCAGAAATAACATAACAAATAATAAACAATTCCGGACAAGGACATGGGGGGAACAGAGGGTTAAATACACAACATGTAATGATGGAATTAAAACCAGGTGTGTGGGAAGACAAGACAAGACAAAAACAAATGAAAAATGGATCAATGATGGCTAGAAGACCGGCGACGCCAACCGCAGAACGCCACCCGAACAAGGAGAGGAACCAACTTCGGCGGAAGTTGTGACAGCAATGCCGTCTTAGTCCTATATTTGGAGAAACAGGAGTCTCATAGAATGTCAGTGTCCAGTTGAGGGGGGTCAATTTGAATTTAGAAAATTATCCGTTATTAAAATAAATACTTGTTTTCCTCCATAAAGTATTTCAACAACATGTGCACAGCCATTGTGTCTATTTCAAGTCTTCTCACTCATTGATCGAGACAGGTCTCTGTCATCATGACATGCAGCACTTTGGGGTGGACACCCACCTGTCTCAATCAATGAGAGAAAACTTGAGCTAGACAAGATGTCGGCAAAAATCTTTGGATAAATCACATTATCTGGTGCAACAATCTATAGTCTCTGCACCTGAGACACACTCGGACACACTGAACTGTATTACACTGTACATACATTTTGTTTTTGTATGTTACTCTTACCATATAACATTCTTGTTGAATAAACAGTTCTCTCAAGTTAGCATTGCATAGTGTACACTCCCCTGTATTTTTGAATTTGACAAATAAACAAATATTCTCTAGCCATCTGAATGTCTAGCATCTGTTTGATGCTACGGAGCCCTGTACAACTTATATAAATATGTTTTGTGGATCCATAAGGGCAGACACATTTCTAAGATTTATAGAAAAGATCCATATGAATTTTATGGGGGTTCTACATCAGCGCTCTCCAACCCTGCTCTTGGTCCTGTACGTTTTTACTCCATCCCTAATCTAGCACACCTGATTGTAATAATTAGCTGGTTGATAAAATGAACCAGGTTAGCTACAACTGAGGTTGGAGTGAAAACCTACAGGAGGGTAGCTCTCCAGGAACAGGGTTGGAGACCCCTGTTCTACATGGGCTTCTGTTGCACGTCTCCTGGAAAGACATGGTTGTGGTGTTAGCATTTTACACTTTTTGTGGAAGGGACATTGGGCAACTTCGTTGGTAAAGGTATAGCATATTATTTAGGGACAATGAGGGGACATTGGGAGCTGCTAAAGAGGCTAAAGAAGTTGTGAAAAAAGTCTTAGGAAGGCAGTTCTTACAAAGTATTAATTGTTGTATATGGGAGATTGAGGAGAAATGGCACCGCAACCGCTCTCATACACAACAATACATTTTTATTTACTTATTTATTTCACCTTTATTTAACCAGGTAGGCAAGTTGAGAACAAGTTCTAATTTACAATTGCGACCTGGCCAAGATAAAGCAAAGCAGTTCGACACATACAACGACACAGAGTTACACATGGAGTAAAACAAAGATACAGTCAATAATACAGTATAAACAAGTCTATATACGATGTCAGCAAATGAGGTGAGATAAGGGAGGTAAAGGCAAAAAGGCCATGGTGGCAAAGTAAATACAATATAGCAAGTATAACACTGGAATGGTAGATTTGCAATGGGAGAATGTGCAAAGTAGAAATAAAAATAATGGGGTGCAAAGGAGCAAAATAAATAAATTAATAAAATACAGTAGGGAAAGAGGTAGTTGTTTGGGCTAAATTATAGGTGGGCTACGTACAGGTGCAGTAATCTGTGAGCTGCTCTGACAGTTGGTGCTTAAAGCTAGTGAGGGAGATAAGTGTTTCCAGTTTCAGAGATTTTTGTAGTTCGTTCCAGTCATTGGCAGCAGAGAACTGGAAGGAGAGAAGGCCAAAGAAAGAATTGGTTTTAGGGGTGACTAGAGAGATATACCTGCTGGAGAGTGTGCTACAGGTGGGAGATGCAATGGTGACCAGCGAGCTGAGATAAGGGGGTCTTGTAGATGACATGGAGCCAGTGGGTTTGGCGACGAGTACGAAGCGAGGGCCAGCCAACGAGAGCGTACAGGTCGCAATGGTGGGTAGTATATGGGGCTTTGGTGACAAAACGGATTGCACTGTGATAGACTGCATCCAATTTGTTGAGTAGGGTATTGGAGGCTATTTTGTAAATGACATCGCCAAAGTCGAGGATTGGTAGGATGGTCAGTTTTACAAGGGTATGTTTGGCAGCATGAGTGAAGGATGCTTTGTTGCGAAATAGGAAGCCAATTCTAGATTTAACTTTGGATTGGAGATGTTTGATATGGGTCTGGAAGGAGAGTTTACAGTCTAACCAGACACCTAAGTATTTGTAGTTGTCCACGTATTCTAAGTCAGAGCCGTCCAGAGTAGTAATGTTGGACAGGCGGGTAGGTACAGGTAGCGATCGGTTGAAGAGCATGCATTTAGTTTTACTTGTATTTAAGAGCAATTGGAGGCCACGGAAGGAGAGTTGTATGGCATTGAAGCTTGCCTGGAGGGTTGTTAACACAGTGTCCAAAGAAGGGCCAGAAGTATACAGAATAGTGTTGTCTGCGTAGAGGTGGATCAGAGACTCACCAGCAGCAAGAGCGACCTCATTGATGTATACAGAGAAGAGAGTCGGTCCAAGAATTGAACCCTGTGGCACCCCCATAGAGACTGCCAGAGGTCCGGACAGCAGACCCTCCGATTTGACACACTGAACTCTATCAGAGAAGTAGTTGGTGAACCAGGCGAGGCAATCATTTGAGAAACCAAGGCTGTCGAGTCTGCAGATGAGGATGTGGTGATTGACAGAGTCGAAAGCCTTGGCCAGATCAATGAATACGGCTGCACAGTAATGTTTCTTATCGATGGTGGTTAGGATATCATTTAGGACCTTGAGCGTGGCTGAGGTGCACCCATGACCAGCTCTGAAACCAGATTGCATAGCAGAGAAGGTATGGTGAGATTCGAAATGGTCGGTAATCTGTTTGTTGACTTGGCTTTCGAAGACCTTAGAAAGGCATGGTAGGATAGATATAGGTCTGTAGCAGTTTGGGTCAAGAGTGTCACCCCCTTTGAAGAGGGGGATGACCGCAGCTGCTTTCCAATCTTTGGGAATCTCAGACGACACGAAAGAGAGGTTGAACAGGCTAGTAATAGGGGTGGCAACAATTTTGGCAGATAATTTTAGAAAGAAAGGGTCCAGATTGTCTAGCCCGGCTGATTTGTAGGGGTCCAGATTTTGCAGCTCATTCAGAACATCAGCTGAGCAGATTTGGGAGAAGGAGAAATGGGGAAGGCTTGGGCGAGTTGTTGTGGGGGTTGCAGTGCTCTTGACCGGGGTAGGAGTAGCCAGGTGGAAAGCATGGCCAGCCGTAGAAAAATGCTTATTGAAATTCTCAATTATGGTGGATTTATCAGTGGTGACAGTGTTTCCTATCTTCAGTGCAGTGGGCAGCTGGGAGGAGGTGTTCTTATTCTCCATGGACTTTACAGTGTCACAGAACTTTTTTGAGTTAGTGTTGCAGGATGCAAATTTCTGCTTGAAAAAGCTAGCCTTGGCTTTTCTAACTGCCTGTGTATAATGGTTTCTAGCTTCCCTGAACAGCTGCATATCACGGGGGCTGTTCGATGCTAATGCAGAATGCCATAGGATGTTTTTGTGCTGGTTAAGGGCAGTCAGGTCTGGGGAGAACCAAGGGCTATATCTGATCCTGGTTCTAAATTTCTTGAATGGGGCATGTTTATTTAAGATGGTTAGGAAGGCATTTAAAAAAAATATCCAGGCATCCTCTACTGATGGGATGAGATCAATATCCTTCCAGGATACCCCGGCCAGGTCGATTAGAAAGGCCTGCTCGCTGAAGTGTTTCAGGGAGCGTTTTACAGTGATGAGTGGAGGTCGTTTGACCGCTGACCCATTACGGATGCAGGCAATGAGGCAGTGATCGCTGAGATCTTGGTTGAAAACAGCAGAGGTGTATTTAGAGGGCAAGTTGGTTAGGATGATATCTATGAGGGTGCCCGTGTTTAAGGCTTTGGGGAGGTACCTGGTAGGTTCATTGATAATTGATTGTAGGATGGCTGGGGTGTTAAGCATGTTCCAGTTTAGGTCGCCTAGCAGCACAAGCTCTGAAGATAGATGGGGGGCAATCAGTTCACATATGGTGTCCAGAGCACAGCTGGGGGCAGAGGGTGGTCTATAGCAGGCGGCAACAGTGAGAGACTTGTTTTTAGAGAGGTGGATTTTTAAAAGTAGAAGTTCAAATTGTTTGGGTACAGACCTGGATAGTAGGACAGAACTCTGCAGGCTATCTTTGCAGTAGATTGCAACACCGCCCCCTTTGGCAGTTCTATCTTGTCTGAAAATGTTGTAGTTTGGAATTAAAATGTCTGAATTTTTGGTGGTCTTCCTAAGCCAGGATTCAGACACAGCTAGAACATCCGGGTTGGCAGAGTGTGCTAAAGCAGTGAATAGAACAAACTTCTAATGTTAACATGCATGAAACCAAGGCTATTACGGTTACAGAAGTCGTCAAAAGAGAGCGCCTGGGGAATAGGAGTGGAGCTAGGCACTGCAGGGCCTGGATTCACCTCTACATCGCCAGAGGAACAGAGTAGGAGTAGAATAAGGGTGCGGCTAAAAGCAATAAGAATTGGTCGTTTAGAACGTCTGGAACAGAGAGTAAAAGGAGGTTTCTGGGGGCGATAAAATAGCATCAAGGTATAATGTACAGACAAAGGTAAGGTAGGATGTGAATACAGTGGAGGTAAACCTAGGTATTGAGTGATGAAGAGAGAGATATTGTCTCTAGAAACATCATTGAAACCAGGAGATGTTATTGCATGTGTGGGTGGTGGAACTAATAGGTTTGATAAGGTATAATGAGCAGGACTAGAGACTCTACAGTGAAATAAGCCTAAGACATTAAGGAGAGGCATGCTCAGTCAAGTGATCAAAAGGGTCCAGTGAGTGGAGAGGTTGGTTGGGGTCACGGCGATTTAGACAGCTAAATCGGTAGCAAGCTAGCATAGGAGCAAGCTAGCATAGAATGGAGGTCTGTTATTAGCCAACTCTTGCGTTCCGTCAGTAGATTAGTGGGTTTCCGTGTGGTAGAGGGGATTAATCCAAATCACACAACAACAACAAAAATAAAAACAATAGATATAGTTATAGAGGCCCAAGAAGAAAAATAAATAAATAAATAAAAATAAAATAAAATAAAAATTGTCCGATTGTCTATTCAGATAGCAGCCGATAAGATAGCCAAAGGCTAGCAGGCCGCAGATGGGCGCCCAGGCAACGTTGCCCCTGGAGGAGCCAGCCGGACAATTCCCTCGGGTAGACAACGTCGGCAGTCCAACTGTGAAGGCCCGGTGGGGCTCCGCGTAGGCAGCAAAACGGGTCCGGATAGGTGACTGCAGCCCAGGAGTGATTGATGGAACTCTTCAGCTGGCTAGCTCTAGCTGCGCTACACCGCGCCGTACAAAACTGGCGATAGATTCTCGAGCCAAAGGACAGCCGATGACCACAAACCGTGGTTAGCTGAGTACTAACGATTAGCCAGTAAATAAGCTAACTAGCTTCTGAACCAGCTTCAGAGTAGCTTCTGGACCAGCTTCTGGCTAGCTCCCAGCTAGCTTCTGGCTAATTTCTGGCTAGCCTCTTGGAGGATTACTGATCTGAGGTAAATAATACTTTTTTATATAAATATAAATTGGTGAAGCGGATTGCAGGAGAGTGTTCTGAAGATGAGTTTTTGGAAAATTAAAAATGTATTTGAAAAAAAAGTTGTAAATATATCTATATATTTATATACACGACAGGACGAGGACAAAAATACGTCTGAACTGCTATGCCATCTTGGGAATAAAATGCACTGTTTAAGCACAACTCTGCACAACCAAAACCCCTTTCCTAATCTCAAAGTACTGTCTGTAAACTCTCCCAGCCCATTGACTTTGACAAATCATTCTTGTCAATAGTATCTCTGCAGGGGAATTTTGTAGACATGTCCTTGTGTTGTGTTTTGAGAATCTGCAAAGAGTAGAATGAGGTGGTTGTATTTTTCAGCAGGACACTGTGGAATAACTCCAGATAACTTGAGTTTTACAAAAAGAAAAGGTAAAAAGAGAAGAGGGATAGACTAAATTGATTACGTGGTCTGGAAGGTACTCTGTAGTCCTCAGGCTAGGTAAAGCCCCGCCTTCTCAGCTCACTGGTCACCATATCAGCACCCACCCATAGCACACACTCCAGCAGGTATATTTCACTGGTCAACCCCAAAGCCAATTCCTCATTTAGCCGCCTTTCCTTTCAGTTCTCTGCTGCCAATGGCTGGAACGAACTGCAAAAATCACTAAAGCTGGAGACTCATATCTCCCTCACAAACTTTAAGCACCAGATGTCAGAGCAGCTCACAGATCACTGCACCTGTACATAGCCCATCTGTAAATAGCCCATCGAACTACCTCATCCCCATACTGTTATTTATTTTGCTCCTTTGCACCCCAGTATCCCTACTTGCACACTCATCTTCTGCACATCTATCACTCCAGTGTTTATTTGCTATATTGTAATTATTTTGCCACTATGGCCTATTTATTGCCTTAACTTCTTATGGTATAGGGGACGCTTGCATCCCACTTGGCCAAAAACCAGGGAAAATACAGCGAGGCAAATTCAAATAAACTGATATAAAAATCAAACTTTCATTAAATCACACATGTAAGATACTCAATTGAAGCTACACTCATTGTGAATCCAGCCAACATGTCAGATTTTAAAAAGGCTTTTCGGCAAAAGCATAAGAAGCTATTATCTGATGATAGCACAACAGTAAACAGAGGGTAGCATTTTTCAACCATGCAGGCGCTACACAAAACGCAGAAATAAAATATAAAACATGCCTTACCTTTGACGAGCTTCTTTTGTTGGCACTCCAATATGTCCCATAAACATCACAAATGGTCCTTTTGTTCAATTAATTCCGTCCATATATATCCAAAATGTCAATTTATATGGCGCGTTTGATCCAGAAAAAAACAGCTTCCAAAATGCGCAACGTCACTACAAAATATTTCAAAAGTTGCCTATAAACTTTGCCAAAATATTTCAAACTACTTTTGTAATACAACTTTCGGTATTTTTAACGTTAATAATCGATCAAATTGAAGACGGGTCCATCTGTGTTCAATAAAGGAACACAACAAACCAAGCTACTTTTCAAGTCTTGTGCAACTCTCAACAGTGTTACGCAGTTCCTAGTTGGCCCTTCTTCATTGCAAGAATGAATAACCGCAACCAAATTCCAAAGACTGGTGACATCCAGTGGAAGCGGTAGGAACTGAAAACAAGTTCCTAAGAAATATTGTTTGCCAATGAGAACTCAGTAAAGAGACAGAGACCTCAAAAAAAATAAAGATTCTGAACGGTTAGTCCTCGGTGTTTTGCCTGCTACATAGGTTATGTTATACTCACAGACATGATTCAAACAGTTTTAGAAACTTCAGAGTGTTTTCTATCCAAATATACGAATAATATGCACATCTTATATTCTTGACATGATTAGCAGGAAGTTGAAATTGGGCATGCTATTTATCCAAAAGTGAAAATGCTGCCCCCTATAGCTTAAGAAGTTAATTCCCTTATCCTACCTATTTTGCACACACTGTATAAGGACTTTTTCTATTGTATTATTGGCTGTATGTTTGTTTATTCCATGTGTAACTCTGTTGTTGTTTGTGTTGCACTGCTTTGCTTTATCTTGGCCAGGTTTCTGTTGTAAATGAGAACGTGTTCTCAACTAGCCTACCTGGTTAAGTTCATAAATACATTTAAAAAAATAACAAATACAAATAAGACAGCTAGATATACCTAAGTCAAAACCTCAGAAACTAATACAACATTGCTATATGCTACAAAATATCACAGATTATTTTACCAGACTCACAACATTTTCATTTCTAGCTGTGCCAGCAAACATTTGCAAACTACTGGTAAAGTGAACAGGTTTAGTTAATACTGTAACATTATGGAACAATGTTTGTTTAATTAAACAAGTCTTACAGTGTAGCACAGCCAGGCACCGTACACAAGATGTGCATGATGACAAACAGTGAAAAACCAACATTTTACAAAACAATCTTCCTTAGAGAAGTTCTGAGATTACTGTGTGTTGGTCATTTGAAGTAAACAACGCCATTATTCAAGTTTGTGTGCACACTACCTAGCGGGCAGTGTCAGCATTCGCTATGAATGTCGGATATTGTGGTTCACTATGTGCAGACAAATACACACAAATTTCCCGATTCTACCAGTGAAATTAAAATGTGATAGTTCTACTTTGTGGTTTGGATAATTGTGATGTTTAAGATAAAAACATAACGTTGTTAATATAGTAATGACTATATGCCGTGGTAGAGCCAGGGGGAAATCCCCTTTAAGGGTTATTATAGGGGAGAGGGGATGCGACTGAAATCCATTTAGACTGTATGTGTGTGTGTGTGTGTGCGCGTGCGTGTGTGTGCGCCTGGATGTGCGCCTCTGTAGAGGGAAGGGTAATTCTGGCAGGGGAGTAAGTTACATGGTTAACAGGGGCTTTAGCTGTGTCAGTGAGTGTTGCTGCTTTGGGGGACAGGGGCCAGGCGAGTCCCAGGCTTGTTTTGATCCCAGGCCTCATCTGTTTAAGTGTGTACCATCTGGAGACAGAGCTAATGACTCTACTCTAGGCCTCCCATGCTAGAGAACTTTCTCCTATTCCCCTGACACATCGCTGGCCCTGTCACATACACAGGGCTGCGTACCAACACTGAGGTGACCTCCTCTCATTGTCTCATTTACAAATGAAGAGCCCACTACTATTCCCCTGACACATCACTGGCCCTGTCACATACACGGGGCAGCATATCAATATCTGTTTTGCCTACTCATCTCCTTGCCCTTCATAATAACTGACACAATATAATGAATGGGTGTATCTCAATACTCTTAAGCGTTCTCTCATTGTTCCATATCCTCAGTTTATGCAGTGTGATGTCAATAAGAATACAAAAACAATAGATCAATATGATGCCTTAGTGAGTAATGGATTAGTTAACATTTGGGGGCAGTTAAAAGTTCTCTTTTTCATTAACTTCATTTTCATGGCTATTTTGGTCCAGCTCCTGGGAGGTCCCCGGACTTTACGCTAATCTTTGTCAAATAAATCCCTAAAGAAAGTATTTGTCACTTAGTCTAATCACTCTATATTCTGTGCATTATCCTCTATACCACGGTGGGTCTAATCCTGATTGCTGAAGGGTTAAAACCGCATTCCAGCCGGTGTCCATTCCACAAGTTACCACTGGCTAAATCTATGACATTAAAATACCTATTTACTCTGTTCCATCTGACTGCGCAATCCACTGTCTCATCAGCCCAGCCAAGCAATTTATAAACTTGATCTCCACTATAAAAAGCATCTAGACATTATCTCACATCTTTTAGAAATAATGTCCACAATATTCAGTATATAACACAAGCTAGTTGGCCTACAAATCATCAATGAATAGACCTTATTTAACAGCATAAATAAATATGCCTTATAAATACAATGGTTTCAGTGCTTGCATCTGCAGAGTGAAGTCTAATCCAGCATGCAATCTCTTTCTCATAACCTGAGGTAAGAGAGATCATGTTTCCATAGGTACATAGGAGGGAGAGCATCAATTTTGGGGGCAATTAAAAGTGAACTAATCCCTGACTCCCTATAGCATCTTATTTATCTATTATTTTCTTTAAAATAGGCTATTCAACTTTCTCTAAACAAAGTCTCAAGAAGAAGACAGGTGTCATTTTACATAAATATCATTTGACAGTAAAGTTAACATTATACATCTTCATAAATCCAGCAAAACAATAATGCTACCAGAGAGGCTGTGGCCTAATGTTATATGCAGTCAAATATTTGCAGATGAACATCGTAAGCTACGTATCCGTTGTTCCACTGTGTGTGAGAGGAAAATAAAAGAGTCTCGAGGCACCAATGACACCGAGAGGTCAGCGCGCGGTTGATGAAGTGGTTGGCGCGTGTTGACGTAGCGGAACCGCCTGCGCAAGGCTAGGGCTTTTAGACAAAGTGGTGATTGGGGCGCCGGAGTGCGCTCTGCTCATTCTTGCAAATAACCCCTTGCATAAAGGACGGAAAGATTAAAGAAAACATGAAATAGAGAAATAGAATAACAGAAAGTAGTTGAGCATACTTCATTTTGTGTGAACAGCAAGGGGGTGCTCAGGATGGTGCAACGTTGCAGAACGTTGAAGATATACATGTATTGTGTAGAACAGATGAAATTGTTTGTCACCTAGAACAGGGAATCTTGTCAGCTCTATTTATTTCATTGATATCTGCAACATTCACCTGGTTGAAAACGCCCCAGATCACTGAGCCAAGTCCCGGTAAACTGCAGGACAGAGGTTCAGCACCATGGACAGTTCCGCACCCTCATACAGCGAAGGAGTAAAACAGTTGGGAAAGTGACATTCAAAACCCCAGAGGTAAAGTCTAGAATATTTCAAAGTGAGAAGTGATTTACAAGAGGCTCATTTATTTATTCAGCTTTTTCTTAGTAAATTAATAAAAATGTAGATTGGCAATTCACTAGCCTGCTGAAGGAAACGGGAAGAATATAAACATTTTTACCAGGCTTAAAAGCAGGTTTAGTAGTGCAATAACTAATGGTGCACTTATGACTTCATATGTGAGATATGACCAGAAATGTGTTTTAGGCTAAAGATGCTCGAAAGCCACACTAACGCAGTGACTTATACATCCCCGGGTAATAATTGTAGACGATAACAAGTGAGAAATGTATTTAGCTTGAAATATTTGATACAATTTACTAGTTCATAGCTTTCATCCGTGGAACCCGCGTGAGGTGAGGTGTCACAGCCATTTAAAAAAAAGCAACGTAATTGCTGCTCACGCGCCCACTGTGAAGGACATGGCTTGATCTGGATGTTCTATAATCCTGCGCCAATAATCGTCAATAACCTGGAGCAAATTGTCTGTGTGTGTGTGCGTGCGCGTGTGCTCGCTCTAACAAAATACAATTTGTAATCACGTGCTGAAATTAGTGTTAAATAAATTATAAATGAGTTAAAATAAATCACGAATTAAAATAAGTTACCATCAGCATGCATTTTCATTAAGAAACATTCATATTGCATATGTCAAATGTCCCCTGTTACTAGTCCAAAAGAAAAGCCTTCTATGCTCAGATGGACGTGATTAAATTAAATCAAATATTTCAATCAGGATCTTTCAATACAGGAAAAAAAATCTCTACTATAACTCGATGAATCACCTGCATGTCACAAACAGGCGCTTTTCCCGCTGGGTGGAATAATCCTTTGGCGGCCTTTTGTTATTCGTTTATGGGCCATGAGATTAGATATGAATATGAAACACAGAAACACACCCGGCAACATTAATCACCCGCCAAACCTATGGGAAACACTCAAATCCCCACATCCTCCAACCCTGAGACTATACATGTATTACTAATGTGTGTGAGTGAGAGAGAAAGAGAAAGAGAAAATGTTTTGCCGTTGCGGGAGTAGCCTAACTTTTTCCCAAACTATTTTTTTATATATTTTTTTTGTGAACACTAAAATCCAGTATCCTATGTGCACATTCTGAAATCCTCAACAAATAGGCCTATTTTTTGCTCCGAATTTCAAAGTTGTCAGGTTCTGAAATAATTCGACTTTGAATATTTTTTTATGTTTAAACTTCAATAGTCAATGCTTAATTCAATGTAAACTTTTATAGGCCATCATTTGCTTTTTGGTATTACTCTGCTGTAGCATGATTTAAAAGTATAACAACTGTCGTTTAGGCTACCACTTCTCTTAACATGACTTTAGATCAAGGTGAAACATGACAGAAATATCCCGTTAAAAATGTATGCAGAGTTGCTGACAGGTCAACAAAATATCACACCTAATTTTAGATAACTAGCCTAAACAGCCTTATTGTTGCCTATTTCAATACAAATATTTTGTTCCTATGTGGTTAGCATACCACCGGGGCCTCGTGAGGACAATCTACCTGCCTGCCTGTCTACAAGTGCCAATACCCTCAGTTGTTTTGACAGTTACCGGCAGGGCTCCGGTCCCACCCGCGTGCCCCGAGCAGCGGAAACCCGTCACCGAATATTTCCCGCGCCAAACACCTGTCAACGGAAAAAATATCCACTATGATAACACGCGCCTGTCAATATAGCTCTGGAGGTCAGGTTAAAGGTTTTGCTGACGTCTGTTTGATAGGAAGGGCGATTTGAAACACATGTTAATTTATTTTGAGAGACGTCATTAAAGGCCCAGTACAGTCAAAAACGTAAAATCCTGTGTTATATGTTATATATATATATATTTCCACACTATGGTGTTGCAATAATAGTGTGAAATTGTGAAAATTGTTATTTTCACTTTATGATATATTAACTTAATTGAAAGAAATGATTTGATATAGAGATAAACAGATACATTGGACCTTTAAACAATGTGAGTTGGAGGTCTTTGCTTAGCTGACTGATTTAAAAAACGTGTGTGGTGATGTAAGCCTATGTATTTGCACTGTGGGAGATGTGTTCGGTTACATGTGGTTAGTCATGTCACTGCATGACATTTAAATAACCAAACAAGTTTGGGATCAATGGGTAAACGACACTGTGTAGGCGATGCTGTCAATGTTTGAATGTGTGATTTGCGTGTGTTTTGCCTGAACTGGTCAGTCTGTTTCGCTGGAGTGTGAAAAGAAGAGACCTTATCAAAGTAATGCCTCCTTATCATCCTAACTCCTTCGTGTGTGTGCCCATGGCACCCGTGCGCCACGCTTATGTTTTGGTTACTGACTATCTGTGTTGTGACATCAACCTCATTGACAGAGACCACCTCAAATTTTACATGAACATATTTCTCCAACTAATGAGTGCCTGAAATAAAAGTTATGCTATCACAGTGGCATAAAAATAAGAACACGTTCCCCAAAGACGCCTAATAAAGCCTACTATTTTTTCATTTTTATAACACGAATTCTCCCATAAACATTTTCAACGAGTTGTGGATCGGGGGAATATAGAGGGGCAGCCCTGTCTGTCCAAAGAGCTAGAGAGAGAGGGAGAGGGGACAGGAGAGGAGAGAGAGAGGAGGGGAGCTCCTGTAACCGCGCAAAATGACGTCTTCCCATCCCCAGTTGCATTACCCATCTCTCTGTTTCTCCCTCTGTCTGCACCAGAAAGCACTTGCAGGCATCTCCAAGCCCGAAACTCTAAAGTTATTTTTGAAGCCCCCCAACGCAAAGCGCTGCTCGAGACCCGAAGCAATCGCCCGGTCTGACTCACGCTCAGAGCAACAGAAGAAAAAGCCACCACCAACCCCAGAACCCCAGCTCCACTCCTCCCGCTGCCGCCCAGTCCAGTAATATAATACTCAGAAGTGACGCCAAGCGAGCATGTGAGTAACTAGGATAAATCATTTTATGGTTTGCGACGGTTGGTATGTGGAGTCCGATGATGCTTAGTGAGGGAGTATGTCAGTCAAGCCCATATGTTTGTTAGAGTTGGCGTATTTTTTATATATTTTTTTTACATCAACACGGTGTTGATTAGTTCACCACGGCATCACACGCTTGCCAAAGGCGCACATAGGGTACCCATACTCGCGCGCACCAACAGTCACGCACGCGCAGTGACACACACACACACAAACAGTAGAAGTAGCCTGTAAGTACAACAGCACGCAGCAATAACTAGGCTTATCTATGTTTTCGGTGAAGGGTGTATTCCGAAAGTAAAGAAAATATAAAATAGTTTCTACACAAAATAATGGTCTGCCGAAGGCTAGACCTATAGGCCTATATTAAACTCAACGGAGCAGGCTAGTTAAAATGTTGACTTGCCTTAATCGTTCAGCTCATGCGGTCAGGAGCTTGCCTGCTGCGTGCAGCTTTTGGAAATTTATAGATTTGCTTTCGAACGCCATTGAATTATCTCGCAGGTTGCATTAATCCGGGTGATTACGTTTGATTTAATTTTCTGAATAATTAAAGTGAACCATCACTAAAATTAAAAGGGGTGGAGTGGGAGGGGGGGGGGGGGGGGGGGGGGGTGGAGTGGGAGGGGGGGTGGCAGGACGTGCGTCAGATGAAAGCGGCTGTTGTGGTATTTGTGCACGGGATGACTCCAGCTCAGCGCTCGCCGCACGAATCCTGATTAAGTGATTAGATTGATAGGTGGAAGGGCCGGTAGACAGAAATGATTAAATTAGCATATCACAAATGTCTCGTGTGACGCCGAAATCCTGGTCGCCTGCTGTGGCGCAAACCGCTCTGTTGCGGGTGGTGTTGCTGTGAATTCCCCAACCCCGAGATTAAACGGTGTAAGAAGACACAATATCTGCATTAGGTGGCAGCAAAGATACAGTACTCTCTAGAGAATGCATTTTCCATGGGACATATTTCAAATATGTCCTCATACAGTCGTATGCAAAATAACACCTCCAACTTGAAAATGTCTTTAGAAAAAAAACTATATTATTTAAAATGACACATTTACACGAGGAAAACATTTGAAAACAATATGAAGGCAATATAGGCCTATTCGTGATTGAAGCAGTAGACTACCCAGCCAGGTCGTTCAAGATTGACGTCAAAATGTGATGTCTATCCATGTCATTCGAAGCGTGAGCTATACCGTTTTATTGTGCAGATTGCAGAATCCCGTTGTCCTATGAGTTGACGAGGGAGAAATAGGTGTGTACAATTAACTAATCGAATCAAACGTGCAATGCTCTTTGCATGTTAATGCGGTGGCGTGTCAATACAATTTAAAGGTGTCAGCTCGCTGATACAGAGATGGATGGCGCCACACTTCAATCCTCCACAGCTGCAAGTGAAACGAGCTTTTCTTAAATAGAAAACTTCAATACCTATTCCGATGAAGGGCTGCGACTGACTAGAACGCTACAGCCGCCTGACCTCAAAGGCAAATTGCGTAACATTTATGTTGTTGTTTTTAATCGATAGGAGTTTTATACTGTAACATTAGATTGGCAAAAATCGTAGGAACACGCTGAGTACTTGAAATCAAAGTGTAGGCCTAATGCCACGCAGAGGACAATGTGGCTTTTGGTTCATAACCATTTAACAGCCGCAAGAGCATATCAATAGTAATGGACTTAAACGTAGACCTATCGTCGCTTTTCCAACACAACAATTGGCTAGAAATTCTTGCATTGATTCTTGTGAATACAAATATATAAAGATAATAGATCAGTCCAGATTTGAATGGAAACTAAAAACTACACTGTCTTTTTAACGTGTATGTAAATATATGGGTTGTATTTGGTCCATTTCAGAGGGATGCATAGGTCAGTTTGTCATAGGGTGTTTACAGGAGGAGCTGTCCATGGTGCTGAAGGTAGCTCCTAAACTAGCGTTCAGGAGGGCTCAACATTATGTAGGCTCCATTTAACGTTGCTGATAGAAATACCATGAATAGAGCTGACACGATACCCTACTCTACTTGACAGAGAGGCCTGTTTGTTCAACACAATTCATTTCTACCTGAACGTTCCACCACGTTGTGCCCTGCTGAACACTGCCCCAGAGCATCAGCAGTAAATATGTGTTAACTTGTCTTGCACTGAAGTATCAATGCCAATAGGCTACAGACCAACACAGATCAATTTTAAAATACATCTAAATCGTTCAATCTTATCTTAGCCCAGTCCTAAAAAACAAACACCGCCCAAAAATACATGCATGTCTATTGTGAGTGTGAGAATAGTGTATTGGTGTCCAGAGCAGTGTTGTAGTCTAGTACTGGATAGGGGTCCTTACTTACCCCTCAATGCACTGCTACTCCTAGTGTCTATAACAGTTGCTACTGTGTTCATTCTCATCATCGCTCTCTCTTTTCATCAATATCAGCCAAGCAGTTTTATACTGAACAAAATGTAAACGCAACATGTAAGTGTTGGTCCCATTTTTCAATAAAAGATCTCAGAAATGTTCCAGACGCACAAACATATTCTTTCTCTCACATTTTTGTGCACTAATTGGTTTACATCCCTGTTAGTGAGCATTTCTCCTTTACCAAGATAATCCATCCACCTGACAGGTATGGCATATGAAGAAGCTGATTGAACAGCATTATTATTACACGTGCACCTTGTTCTGGGGACAATAAAAGGCCACTCTAAAATGTGCAGTTGCTATGCCACAGATGTCTCACGTTTCGAGGGAGCGTGCTATTGGCTTGCTGACTGCAGGAATGTCCAACAGAGCTATTGCCAGATAATCACATTTTAATTTCTCAACCATAAGCCTCCTCCAACGTCCGTTTTAAAGAATTTGGCAGTACATCCAACCGGCCTCACAAACGCAGACCACGTGTAACCACGCCAGCCCAGGACCTCCACATCCGGCTTCTTCACCTGCTGGATCATCTGAGAAGGGGGAGGGGGGATGCTGAGGAATATTTCTGCCTGTAATAAAGCCCTTTTGTGGGGAAAAGGTAGTTATGTTTGGCTGGGCCTGGCTCCCCAGTGGGTGGACCTGGCTCCCACCATGGGTGGGCCTATGCCCTTCCAGGCCCACCCATGGCGGCACCCCTGGCCAATCATGTGAAATCCATAGATTAAGGATTAATGAATTTATTTCAATTGACTGATTTCCTTCTATGATCTGTAACTCAGTAAAATCTTTGAAATTGTTGCATGTTGCGTTTATATTTTTGTTCAGTTTAATTTCCTTTTGAAGACTTAAACGAGACATGTCATCTTTCAGAATGAATAGCACATAGTGTATCTCCAGGAACTGTTTCTCCTAGCGCCTAGTTTCTCTCTACCCGGCTTTTGGGATGATTTACCGAATAAATAAAGCAACGATACAATTAGTCTTGTGTGTAATAAATTAGTAATAGTTCAAATAAACAGGATATTAACAGGATTAATATTCATGGTTTTGGTCGTGGAAATATATTTCCTGCAACTCCATTATTAGGGCCAAGGCATAAATAAACTGTCATGGAGATCCCAGGGGGCGATATCATTGCTGCGTAAACAAAGCACACTCTGTAGCCATGACACTGAATAGTGACAAGATGGTAGGGGGCAGAAAATTGTCTGTGTACAGGGAGAGTAGGGGAGTGTGTATGTGTGTGTGTTTAAATACAGGGGGTAAGGTGTGTTTGAGGATGGCTAGGGTGTCATCCTTGAGGGACAGATACATGGCCAGGGCACTTGAGGAGTGGACAAAGTGGAGCGTTAAGACTGGGCTCCTGTCTCATCTCTCCAAGCCAAGCTGCTGTGGATCTAAACAATACTGGAGCTGCTATATCTGTCTGTACACTCTGTACCAGTGTCAGTCAGCAACTGTCCTCTCTCTCTCTCTCTCTCTCTCTCTCTCTCTCTCTCTCTCTCTATCTCTCTCTCTCTCTCTCTCTGTGTGTGTCTCGCACGCTGTCTCTGTCTCTCTCTCTCTTCTGGTGCTTTCGTTCATTCTCTGAAGCTATAACCTATGTGACCTCTCAGTCCCAGTCCTGTAGAAGTCTCAGAGTCTGTGACTTTCCTCCAAGTCCCAGTCCTGTAGAAGTCTCAGAGTCTGTGACATTCTTCCATGTCCCAGTCCTGTAGAAGTCTCAGAGTCTGTGACTTTCCTCCAAGTCCCAGTCCTGTAGAAGTCTCAGAGTCTGTGACATTCTTCCATGTCCCAGTTCTGTAGAAGTCTCAGAGTCTGTGAAATTCTTCCATGTCCCAGTTCTGTAGAAGTCTCAGAGTCTGTGACTTTCCTCCAAGTCCCAGTCCTGTAGAAATCTCAGAGTCTGTGACATTCTTCCAAGTCCCAGTCCTGTAGAAGTCTCAGAGTCTGTGACTTGCCTCCAAGTCCCAGTCCTTTAGAAGTCTCTGAGTCTGTGACATTCTTCCAAGTCTGTTTCCTGTAGAAATCTCAGAGTCTGTGACATGTCTTCCAAGTCCCAGTCCTTTAGAAGTCTCAGAGTCTGTGACTTTCCTCCAAGTCCCAGTCTTGTGTGACCTCTCAGAGTCTGTGACTTTCCTCCAAGTCCCAGTCCAGTAGAAGTCAGAGCTAGAGAGATAAAGCGCCATGCCACAGATATGAGCAGCTTTCCCCCCTCGTCAGCACTAAAGTGTACGTGTGGATCCTGTTGCGTGCGAGTCCTCCAGTCCTCCATCTGTGTCTCTGTGACATTGATTATTGGGGTCAAATTAGGAGCGGGTCTGTTGTTAGGAGGCAGGTTACCGCGTCCTCCTCCTGTTCTAAGGAAGGACTGACACCTTACCGCACCCAGCTGTACCATTACACTGAACTGTACTGGTGCCGGGAGGTTTAGAGAGCACAGAGCTAACTTCACTGGCGCTCTGAGAAGTTTGAGGAATTAGTGTTGGCTTTCAATAGTTGGTGATAGTTCTGTTGTGATATCTTTCACATCCTGTCCTAGTCCCCTTTGGGTCGCAATACTTTATCTGCTCAGAATAACATCAGGCAATCAGATAGTAAGGTTTTATTGATCTCTCTCTGATATTTTACGTAGCTGAATTACATTATACTGTCATTCTATAAAGCAACATTTTACACAATATTATTAATTTACGAATGCTTGAAAAATGAATTGTACTGCAATGTATGTGTACAAGTTAATGTGATGGTAATGTAAAAAACCTGTAGCAAAGATGACTAATTATTGTACTATATCCACTTTAATTTATTACATACTGTCAAAAGAGAAAAAAAACCACTGTTTTATAATAATAATGAATTGGGGGGCTAGAATGCCCTTTTCTCTTATGCAAAAAATGACATCCGATATCAAACTGAACCTGAATGAATCATGTTGCCTCGGTAGACCAATCATTTTTGTCAGAGAAAATGAAACAATTTGAAAAAAGCATACTAAGATATTTTATTGGAAATTAAAATGATGGAGAGATACATTTCTTCCTAGCCTTTTGATGAAACATTGAAGACCAAATTGGAACAGATAAAAACGAAATTAAGTGAAGAACCAAATATAAACTATGAGAAAATATGAGAAAATATTCTAGCCATAACCATTCCTAATTATTATGAATTATTATCATAACACGGAGTTTGAGTAAATGTATTTGCAGAATGCTCTGCATTTGCAACATCGTCCCTAAATTAAGTCTGTCTGTAACGGCGAAGGTGCAAAACACAAACACATGTTTCTCAAATCTTAAGTTTACGCGTAAACTCAGAATGGTTAAGGTAAGGGTTAAGGTTTGCGATAGGCTTAAATAAAAAATGTCAAAAACAACTGTCTATTACTGCATTTGAACATTTAACCTTTGGCACTGAAGGCAGATGTTTATTCCCATCTGCTATCCCAGTTCACAACACCCTAGCGAAACCTACTTGAAGGTATCAGCGTTCACTGTTGTCCCTAGTGGCCGGTTTCCACATCATCTCCCGACGTACTCAGAAATGGATGGACGTCGAATATTGACTTGTATCACGTGTGACCTGGCTGGGAATTCTACCTCCTTTCCCTGTCACGATCATCGTATGAGTGAGACCAAGGCACAGTGTGAGTAGAGTTCCACATATTTTTAATAAACTGAAACTCACCATAACAAAACAACAAACAACCAAACAAAACGTGACAAGATCCCACACCAGAAAGTGGGAAAAAGGGCTGCCTAAATATGATCCCCAATCAGAGACAACGATAAACAGCTGTCTCTGAATGGGAACCATATCAGGCCAACATAGACATACAAAACCCCTAGACATACAAAACTTAGGACATACAAAAAACCCTAGACATACAAAAACCTAGAGTACCCACCCTAGTCACACCCTGACCTAACCAAAATATATAGAAAACAGAGATATCTAAGGTCAGGGTGTGACAATCCCTCTCAAAAACGATTCTAATTGATCTAATCTGTGATAAGCTACTGCTGATGCTGGCATTTACATAGGGAATCAATGGAAGCTTCTTTATCAATGCATTGCTATAGGCAAACTGTGGCTTTCCCTTTGCCATAGTTATATAGATCCATGTGTGTCTGTTTTACAACATAGAAACAAGGGATAATATTGTGTGTGTGTGTGTGTGTGTGTGTGTGTGTGTTTTCCTACACCGACACCATGGATTGATAATACACACAATGAGCCTGGTAGGCTTAGGATCAAATATGCACTGATATCCTGCAGGGCCGGCAGACAGGTGCAGTAACGTGCACCTCATCAGGACGAGCGTGTGTGTGTGGGTGTCACTATTACTGTAAAACAGAAGGCACTCATTCTTTACCATCTTACAGGCTATGTGTGTGTGTGTGTGTGTGTGTGTGTGTGTGTGTGTGTGTGTGTGTGTGTGTGTGTGTGTGTGTGTTTGTTCACTGATCGTTATCTGAATGAAAGTGCAATGTACAGAGTAGTAATAGTTGAAATAATGAAAGTCATTCCCTACATTGTGGGTGAAGTTGTCACACATTTGTAGCAGTTTTGTGATTCTGAATGAGCACTCACCCCCAGTGTTGATTGTGTAGGGGTTCTCTTGCACTGAATCTGGAAGGTCTCCCTCGACTCTCTTGGACTAGGAGGTACATATACTCCCATCTCTGGCTGACCTTAGCCTAAAAGATTTGGAGAAATATAATGCACAATACAGTTACTAAATGAGAAAAAAAACACATCAAAAACAACAAAAAACATCATCATAAATGTGAACTGCAATAACAGAGGCATCAATGAACATCTCATTTTTGCAGCCTTCATCACATTGTTGTGACGTGAATTTTGGAATCAATTAACACGATCATTAGAATCAAATGAAATTGCGTGAATTTAGGCCTATGTATACGTAGCATAGTGTGGACCGACATGTTCCCCCCTATTATCATTGCATTCATTTGATTGTCTATCCGTAGAGTTTATTTTGTAAAGAGACTACCTGTCACTGAATTTAAACCTAAACGTTTAGCCTACTGTAGAACTATCCCAGTATTTGTTAAAATCATCAAATATGTTTTCAAAACATCAGTCATTATTGTGATTGGGGATATGCTCAGCTCCATTCACCTTCTGTTCGTTTGTTTGAAGTATTTCGCTTATTAACTTTTTTAACCCTAATTTCTGTATTTTGCACAAGCCTCAGGTAGTCGCAGACTTTAAAAAAAAGAAGATATTGTTGATAATTCACCAGTATGACAAGTTACATATTTAGGCTACTGGCGGTGCTTTTGGCATTGACACTTGTCTGCAAATATCCCACCTCTCTCATTTTTCCTAACTTCAATTGAGGTGTGCTGCATATTGTTCAGTGGGAGACTTGTCCTTGAGATGCTTTCTAGCGCTGATATAAGGACACGGACTGTGTCAGGCTAAAATCCCTTCATCCCTTTTGTATTTAGCCTACTGAGAAACTGTTCTATTGGTTTCAGGTGACCGGTTTCATGTTGTGCATTCGCCGCCACGTGGAGTTCTGTCTGTCTGTCAGAGAGAGACAGAGAGAGAGAGAGAGAGAGAGAGAGAGAGAGAGAGAGAGAGAGACGAATGAGGGGACATATGAATAAAAAAATAAAAGTCATAGTTATGTCAAGATCATAACTTATTTATCTCATGATTACGACATAACAAAAGTTGTTTTGTAGAGATCACGAGATAATCAACAGTACCATGCATTATCCATTCATTTGTTCGGGTGCACGATAACCACCTCATCAAGTAGCCCTGTGGCTGCGTTGATCGCAATACACTTGTGGGGCATTTAAGCCCTGAATGATTCTACATGATGCCTCCAAGACCAGCCAATCGCATGCAAGGAACAACGCAGCTAACTCAGCTAGTCTTGTTAGCTCGCTAGCAAGCTAGCTTGTTATTTATGCTGGTTGTTAGCTTGCATAATTGATATGTGTATAATTATAAGGGACACTTCATGTTTTGTGGATAATATTTAAATTTACAGAGTGGGTGAGCTCCATTCCTGACAGGCTGATCACATTCAATAAGTCAAAATGCTGCCTCGTAAACTGTTTTATGGGTAATGCTCCTTGCAGGCAGATTAGCTGTCAAAGTGCTTTATAGGAAGATGCATATCTGATCCAGGGGATGAGCTCTATTCCTGGCAGGCTGATCGCGTTCAGTAGAAGCCTCAGAGGCTGATGTCAGGATGCTGCCTCGTAGGCTGTTTCATAGGTAAGGCTCCTTGCAGACAGCCTAGAAGGCAGCATCCTGATATATCAGCCTCTGAGGCTGCTGTTGAATCTTTTCACCCGCCAGGAAAACCCACTCTTGATCATATATATCATGTACTGACTGCTAATCTGCCTGCAAGGAGCTTTACCTATGAAACAGCCAACAAGGTAGAATCCAGACTCAGCCGCTGACTCTCTTATTCAACCTGATCAGCCTTTCAGGAATGGAGCTCACCCACTCTGTAAATGTAAATATTATAGTATTTAAATTTTGAAGTGTCCCTTACAATTATACACATATCCATTATGCAAGCTAACAACCAGCATAGATAACAAGCTATCTAGCTATCTAGTTAACAAAACTACCTAGCTAGCTAGCTCGCTCGCTCACAAGACTAGCCAAGTTAGCTGCGTTGTTGCTTGCATGCGATTGGCTGTTGTCCTGTGGGGTGGCACACAGCATGGGAGACAGTGTTCTCCTGTCAGGCATCATTCAGAGCTTAAATGCCTCACGAGAGCTTAGCCCCCCCACAAGCTATTTACTCAAGGCAAGGGAAATTTAGCTTGCTAACATTCTAACTTAGAAACTGATAATGCGCTACAAACACAAATGAAAGCATGATGTTAGCATGAAATGTACCATTCCTTAGTGTAGCATTCAATGAAATCGTATGTGCTGATCCACTGTGGGCTGTGCCGCCTCAGCCATACTATCAATCTATCATCAATACGTCCACTCCCATTTATAGAGTTTCTCATCATCTCGACAAAACAGCATTGTTATGTCGTGATCATGAGATAAATAAGTTGTGATCTCGACATAACGAAGGAATAATTTTGGGATTCATATATCCCCTCTGGACTTTTGTAGACACACCCTCACATCATTCAGTATGTGGTTAGGGAAGCAGATCAAGCATACAACAGATTCAAACCCTAATAGAATTGTGAACAATATTGATACTCGCCATAAAGTCTAGAAAAAATCAACTGTATCGATATAGTGTTTCTAATTAACAGACCCACTAAATCTTCCTCTGATAGCTACACTATCTGGTTTGCTGAGATATCAACAGTAGTACTCTTTATAGTAGTCTAGCCTATGATAATAGTGTACTCGACCCTCCTCTCCCAGTGTGTGTTGGCAACAGGGAAACACTGCTGATGTGGAAAAGAAGCAGAGCAAGCAGCAGTGGGCAATGCAGGAAACAGGAAACACATCCCCCTCTTTAAATAAACGTTTCTTTGTTTGTTTATCGAAGTCCTTTTCTGAATTCAGCGGGGGGCATTTTTCACGTGAGACAGCTAGGCTTAGGGGACCGTGTAGCGCTCAGTAGCCTGAGACTTCCTCTCCAGTCCTGTCCTGTCCCAGACCTCTTTCTCTCCCTCTCTCTTCCCTGAAATGTGATGCTGGTGCTTTTCAGTAAAGCAGGCTGTTTTCTGCTGGCTTGCAATAGGAGCCTGCCGGGAGCCGATTCTGTATAGAGTGTGTGTGTGTCAGTGTGTGTACCAGTACACAGGCAGGGGAAAGAGCCGTCAGTTTATCCAGCACTCCTTTTTCTCTCTATTTCCCCCTCCCTCCCTCTCTCCCTCCTTCCCTCCCACAAACCACACTCGCCAAGATAGAGGTCCCGCTTGGCGGTACACAGACAACCACTCAGCCCCTGATCCAGAGACAGCAGACGGAGAGAAGAGAGGGAGAAACGAGAGGACGAGAAATAGAGCGAGCGTCACATTCACGTTTGTTGTGGCTGCAGCGACAGAGGAGGACAAGAGAGGGAGAGAGAGGGAGAGAGAGAGCGAGAGAGAGAGAGAGAGAGGGGGGAAGACGACAGACGAGTGTGTCCTTGAAAACTGCACCACAACTCTTTCAAGAAAGCCAGGAAGACTGTGAGTAACGTGCACCTCATCAGGGCAAGCGTGTGTGTGTGTGTGTGCGCGCGCACGTGTGTGTCCGTACATGCCTGTATGCGTGCCCGAGTGTGTTTGTGTGTGTGTGTGTGAGTGTGTAGTGGTAAACCTGCTGCTCCTCCTCTGACCTGCCAAGCTGGGAGTGCTTGCTGTTGGATGGACTACTATTGTTTTACTGCCTACATGCTCATGACAGGGGATTATGGACAATACAAAACGCTGTATGGTTCAGGAGAAGCTGCCAAACTTGGTGTGTGTGTCTGTGTTTGTGTGTGCGTGTGTGTGCGTGTGTGTGCGTGTGTGTGCCTGCGTGTGTGTGTGTGTGTGTGTGTGTGCGTGTGCATGTGCGTGTGTGTGTGTGTGCGTGTGTGTGTGTGTGTGTGCATGCGTGCGTGCGTGCGTGTGTGTGTACAGTACAATGTGAGCAGTTTAGTACCCTATCTTTTAAGTAGTTTTGAAATATGGTTTGTGATTGAGAGCTTACTAGTAGTTGAACTAGTGTTCATATTTAATCCTCTATTGGCACTCTTATTGAAGCAAGTGTGCAATATTCTTACATACAGTATTTCAGTGTATCCCTTATCCGATTACTATATGCCAAAATATCAACCAGACAATATACAGTATCCAGTATGCATGGTCTTAATTCTAGAAAATTTATTTAGATATCAAACCTATAAATACTACATTTATTCTGTGAACATCAGTGGTCAGACTCAGAATCTAGCCAATGTTTGTTGTGTATATTTAGAATATCACCAGATTCTCTGGAGCCATGTGATGTGAGGCCTTTTTCACCAGCCAATTGAGGTCACTCACTCAATAATTTAAAAAGTCAGTGGTCATCGGCCACATCTTTGGCCCATTCACAGTGAGCTGTGCCAGGTCAGATACACAGCGAGAGGGTGGGTGTCTGTAGCTAGCTGGTACACGACAGCAAGGCCACTTCTATTGAGGGGGTAAGCAGGAATGATATCTGGAGAAATTACAGCTCTTGTTTAAGTGAATGAAGGTGTGTTTATTGCATTCTCATTGATACGACAGAATTCAAAATTAATCAGGATAGCTGAACCGCTGTACTTACAACGACAGTACTAAGAATCCAAATGCTTATTCTGAATGGTTGAATGGAGGGCTTGGAGGAAGCTACATGGCGTCCTAGCTCTGAAGTTGGCCAACATCTCTATATTCTATATCACTGTGCCCTCTGCTAACTTCCTCACAATGGGATATTCTGCTGTGGATGAATATGTTTGCTTGGATGTATCCTCTGTGTCTATTTCTGCACTGAGACAAAGCTGCCCCTGAATGCTGATCTATGGTCAGTTTTGCGCCTCCCCCTTCTAATGGTTCAGTTTATGTTTTGAAGAGGGTAAGCTGATCCTAGATCAGTGCCTAAAGGTAGGTTCCAGCTCGAGGCCTGTATGACGTGTGTTCCTATTAATACCCATGCAGAGGGAGAGATGCCACTGGCTGTCCACTGACACACACACACAAACACACACAGAGAGAGAGACTGCTAATCAGAGATCCACAGTCCTTAGGCAGCTGCAGTCCTATCCCTGTGATGTATGCAGTGACATCACGTCAAGCAGGAAGTGTATTTTAGAAGGAATCATGGCGATCTGAAACACGCCGAGCGGGACGTTCTTTCTTACTTCCTTCCTTCCTTACGTTGTCTTTATCTATCCTTCCGTCTCTCTCTCCCGCTCCATCTCTTGCTCTTTTGCTGAGTATTAAGTGAAAGTAACTATTTAGGATTTCTCTCCGATTGTTTGAAATCGTGTGTTTGTCCAGTCTATCTCTCTGTTCTCTCTAAGCCTGTATTTACTTCTAATCCAGGCTTTGCTTCTGGCAACAAAAATCAAGTGAAATCCTGTAGACTTAGACCCAGGCTGATCCAATCATTAGTATTCCACTGCCATAATGTAGCCATCAACTTCAGGTCCCTTCCTCCTCCCCCTCGTAAAAATGTATTCCTGTGCATGGTGGAGTGTGTGTGTGTGTGTGTGTGTGTGTGTGTGTGTGTGTGTGTGTGTGTGTGTGTAGTACAGCAGGATTTGACTGCGTGGTTGGGAGAAGACCCTGTGCATTAATGTAGCGGGATAGACCCACGTTTGAGTTTCTTTCCCATGAAGTCGCCCATCATCTTAATGACATGACCAGAGCCGGTCAGATCTGCATGAATTCATTGGCTTGAATAGAACCATGTAGAAGTTTAATTCCATGGATTAGTGGTGCTCTGGATTAAACCACGTTCTTTTTCTCCCCTTCCACTCTCCTGTGAGGGACCACTTTTAGTTCTCAGTTCCAAGTACACTTTTAACAAGCCGTTTTGACATATTGTGTGCATTTACACTCTATTACACTATGTTTCGCTATGTTTCGCTAGCACAGATTGGAATATGTTCTGGGATTCATCCAATGGCATTGAGGAATTTATCACATCAGTCACCTGCTTCATTAATAAGTGCATCGCCGACGTCGTCCCCACAGTGACCGTACGTACATATCACAACCAGAAGCCATGGATTACAGGCAACATCCACACTGAGCTGAAGACTAGAGCTTCCAGAGCTTCCAATCTTGCTACGCCATCCAACAAACCATCAAACAGGAAAAGGGTCAATACAGGACCAAGATCGAATCCTACTACACCGGCTGTGATGCTTGTTGGGTGTGGCAGGGTTTGCAAACTATCACGGATTACAAAGGGTATCCCATGGTGCTCACATCTGTAGCCATGAAATGTTTTGAAAGGCTGGTCACTGCTCACATCAACACTATCATCCCAGACACCCATGACCCACTCCGATTCACATTCCGGCCCAACAGATCCACAGATGACGCAGTCTCTATTGCACTCCACACTGCCCTTTCACACCTGGACAAAAGGAATACCTAGGTGAAAATGCTGTTCATTGACTACAGCTCAGCGTTCAATACCATAATGCCCTCCAAGCTCATCACTAAGCTAAAGACCCAGGGAATAAACACCCCCTTCTGCAACTGGATCCTGGACTTCCTGAAGGACCATCCCCAGGTTGTGAGGGTAGGTAACTCATCCGCCATGCTGACCCTCAACACGGGGGCCCCTCAGGGGTGCATACTTTGAGCCCTCCTGTACTTCCTGTTCACCCACAACTGCGTGGCTGCGCAAAACTCCAACACCATCATTAAGTTTTCCGAAGACACAACGGTGGTAAGCCTGATGACTGACGACAATGAGACAGCCTACAGGGAGGAGGTCAGAGACCTGGCAGTATGGTGCCAGGACAACAACCTCTCCCACAACTTCAGGAAGACAAAGAAGCTGATTGTGGACTACAGCAAATGGAGGGCAGAACATGCCCCCATCTACTCTCTCCTTCCCTACTTCTATTGTTCTACTTGGTCCTTCCCTACTTCTATTGTTCTACTCTGTCCTTCCCTACTTCTATTGTTCTACTCTCTCCTTCCCTACTTATATTGTTCTACTTGGTCCTTCCCTACTTCTATTGTTCTACTCTGTCCTTCCCTACTTCTATTGTTCTACTTGGTTCTGCCCTACTTCTATTGTTCTACTCTGTCCTTCCCTACATCCATTGTTCTACTTGGTCCTTCCCTACTTCTATTGTTCTACTCTGTCCCCTACCTCTATTGTTCTACTTGGTCCTTCCCTACTTCTATTGTTCTACTCTCTCCTTCCCTACTTCATGTGTTCTACTCTGTCCTTCTCTACTTCTATTGTTCTACTCTCTCCTTCCCTACTTCTATTGTTCTTCTCTGTCCTTCCCTACTTCCATTGATCTACTCTCTCCTTCCCTACTTCATTTGTTCTACTCTCTCCCTCCCTACTTCATTTGTTCTACTCTCTCCTTCCCTACTTCTATTGTTCTACTCTCTCCCTCCCTACTTCTATTGTGCCACTCTGTCCTTCCCTACTTCTATTGATCTACTCTCTCCTTCCCTACTTCTATTGATCTACTCTCTCCTTCCCTACTTCTATTGTTCTACTCTGTCCTTCCCTACTTCCATTGAGCTACTCTGTCCTTCCCTACTTCTCTTGTTCTACTCTCTTCTTCCCTTCTTCTATTGATCTACTCTCTCCTTCCCCACTTCTATTGTTCTACTCTCTCCTTCCCTACTTCCATTGATCTACTCTGTCCTTCCCTACCTCTATTGTTCTACTTGGTCCTTCCCTACTTCTATTGTTCTACTCTCTCCTTCCCTACTTCATGTGTTCTACTCTGTCCTTCTCTACTTCTATTGTTCTACTCTCTCCTTCCCTACTTCTATTGTTCTTCTCTGTCCTTCCCTACTTCCATTGATCTACTCTCTCCTTCCCTACTTCATTTGTTCTACTCTCTCCCTCCCTACTTCATTTGTTCTACTCTCTCCTTCCCTACTTCTATTGTTCTACTCTCTCCCTCCCTACTTCTATTGTGCCACTCTGTCCTTCCCTACTTCTATTGATCTACTCTCTCCTTCCCTACTTCTATTGATCTACTCTCTCCTTCCCTACTTCTATTGTTCTACTCTGTCCTTCCCTACCTCTATTGTTCTACTCTGTCCTTCCCTACTTCTATTGATCTACTCTCTCCTTCCCTACTTCTATTGATCTACTCTCTCCTTCCCTACTTCTATTGTTCTACTCTGTCCTTCCCTACTTCCATTGAGCTACTCTGTCCTTCCCTACTTCTCTTGTTCTACTCTCTTCTTCCCTTCTTCTATTGATCTACTCTCTCCTTCCCCACTTCTATTGTTCTACTCTCTCCTTCCCTACTTCCATTGATCTACTCTGCCCTTCCCTACTTTTATTGTTCTACTCTCTCCTTCCCTACTTCTATTGTTCTACTCTCTCCTTTCCTACTTCTATTGTTCTACTTGGTCCTTCCCTACTTCTATTGTTCTACTCTCTCCTTCCCTACTTCTATTGTTCTACTCTCTCCTTCCCTACTTCTATTGTTCTACTCTGTCCTTCCCTACTTCTATTGAGTAGAGTAGAATCAAATATAAATACTTTATTTTCTACTGCTCTCTGAGTTTGGGGCCTACCGATCTCCACAAGGATGAGGATAAGGCTGGTCGTGGTTTGTCTGTCTCTTAAGTGAGAGCCATAGTATTTAACCTGTGTGTGTGTGTGTGTGTGTGTGTGTGTGTGTGTGTGTGTGTGTGTGTGTGTGTGTGTGTGTGTGTGTGTGTGTGTGTGTGTGTGTGTGTGTGATGGAGAAAGCCCCTAGGTGGTGTGCTCAGTGCCCAGGCAGGTTGCTCTGGTAATTGTTGATACCATCATGCCCCTCTGAATTCTGACAAAAAGCCCTTTAATAAACTTCCAACAATATAATTCTGGGCCGGCCTATACACACAATGCACATTAGGCTTGGGACGCCACGTTGGCTAAATCCTTTATTGGTCAAGGTACTGAGTGGCGTTAATACCTTAATAAAATCAAATCAAATCAATTTAAATAGCCCTTCGTACATCAGCTGATATCTCAAAGTGCTGTACAGAAACCCAGCCTAAAACCTCAAACAGCAAGCAATGCAGGTGTAGAAGCACAGTGGCTAGGAAAAACTCCCTAGAAAGGCAGGAACCTAGGAAGAAACCTAGAGCGGAACCAGGCTATGTGGGGTGGCCAGTCCTCTTCTGGCTCTGCCGGGTGGAGATTATAACAGAACATGGCCAAGATGTTCAAATGTTCATAAATGACCAGCATGGTCAAATAATAATAATCACAAGCAGAACAGTTGAAACTGGAGCAGCAGCACGGCCAGGTGGACTGGGGACAGCAAGGAGTCATCATGTCAGGTAGTCCTGAGGCATGGTCCTAGGGCTCAGGTCCTCTGAGAGAGAGAAAGAAAGAGAGAAAGAGAGAATTAGAGAGAGCATACATAAATTCACACAGGACACCGGATAGGACAGGAGAAGTACTCCAGATATAACAAACTGACCCTAGCCCCCCGACACATAAACTACTGCAGCATAAATACTGGAGGCTGAGACAGGAGGGGTCAGGAGACACTGTGGCCCCATCCGATGACACCCCCGGACAGGGCCAAACAGGAAGGATATAACCCCACCCACTTTGCCAGCCCCCACACCACTAGAGGGATAGCTTCAACCACCAACTTACCATCCTGAGACAAGGCCGAGTATAGCCCACAAAGATCTCCGCCACGGCACAACCCAAGGGGGGGCGCCAACCCAGACAGGAAGATCACATCAGTGACTCAACCCACTCAAGTGACGCACCCCTCCTAGGGACGGTATGAACGAGCCCTAGTAAGCCAGTGACTCAGCCCCTGTAATAGGGTTAGAGGCAGAGAATCCCAGTGGAAAGAGGGGAACCGGCCAGGCAGAGACAGCAAGGGCGGTTCGTTGCTCCAGAGCCTTTCCGTTCACCTTCACACTCCTGGGTCAGACAACACTCAATCATATGACCCACTGAAGAGATGAGTCTTCAGTAAAGACTTAAAGGTTGAGACCGAGTTTGCGTCTCTCACATGGGTAGGCAGACCATTCCATAAAAATGGAGCTCTATAGGAGAAAGCCCTGCTTCCAGCTGTTTGCTTACAAATTCTAGGGACAATTAGGAGGCCTGCGTCTTGTGACCGTAGCATACGTGTAGGTATATACGGCAGGACCTAATCAGAGAGATAGGTAGGAGCAAGCCCATGTAATGCTTTGTAGGTTAGCAGTAAAACCTTGAAATCAGCCTTTGTCTTGACAGGAAGCCAGTGTAGGGAGGCTAGCACTGGAGTAATATGATCAATTTTTTTGGTTCTAGTCAGGATTCTAGCAGCCATATTTAGCACTAACTGAAGTTTATTTAGTGCTTTATCCGGGTAGCCGGAAAGTAGAGCATTGCAGTAATCTAATCTAGAAGTGACAAAAGCATGGATTAATTTTTCTGCATCATTTTTGGACAGAAAGTTTCTGATTTTTGCAATGTTACGTAGATGGAAAAAAGCTGACCTTGAAACAGTCTTGATATGTTCTTCAAAAGAGAGATCAGGGTCCAGAGTAACGCCGAGGTCCTTCACAGTTTTATTTGAGACGACTGTACAACCATTAAGATTGATTGTCAGATTCAACAGAAGATCTCTTTGTTTCTTTGTTTGTTTCTTAGGACCTAGAACAAGAATCTCTGTTTTGTCCGAGTTTAAAAGTAGAATGTTTGCTGCCATCCACTTCCTTATGTCTGACACACAGGCTTCTAGCAAGGGCAATTTTTGGGCTTCACCATGTTTCATTGAAATGTACAGCTGTGTGTCATCTGCATAGCAGTGAAAGTTAACATTATGTTTTCGATTGAAAACACTTAAGAGTGATGGTGTGTATATAAAGACTGATGGTGTATATAAAGACTGATGGTGTTTATAAAGACTGATGGTATGTATATAAAGACTGATGGTGTATATAAATACTGATGGTGTATATAAAGACTGATAGTGTTTATAAAGGCTGATGGTGTGTATATAAAGACTGATGGTGTATATAAAGAGTGATGGTGTATATAAAGACTGATGGTGTGTATATAAAGACTGATGGTGTGTATATAAAGAGTGATGGTGTATATAAAGACTGATGGTGTATATAAAGACTGATGGTGTGTATAGAAAGACTGATGGTGTGTATATAAAGACTGATGGTGTGTATATAAAGATTGATGGTGTGTATATAAAGACTGGTGGTGTGTATATAAAGACTGATGGTGGGTATATAAAGACTGATGGTGTATATAAAGACTGATGGTGTATATATAGACTGATGGTGTGTATATAAAGACTGATGGTGTATATAAAGACTGATGGTGTGTATAAAGACTGAAGGTGTCTATAAAGACTGATGGTGTATATAAAGACTGATGGTGTGTATATACAGACTGATGGTGTGTATATAAAGACTGATGGTGGATATAAAGACTGATGGTGTATATAAAGACTGATGGTGTATATAAAGACTGATGGTGTGTATAAAGACTGATGGTGTGTATATAAAGACTGATGGTGTCTATAAATACTGATGGTGTTTATATAAAGGCTGATGGTGTATATAAAGACTGATGGTGTGTATATAAAGACTGATGGTGTGTATATAAAGACTGATGGTGTATATAAAGACTGGTGGTGTTTGTTCTTCACTGTTTGCCCTTTTCTTGTGGCAGCAGGTCACAAATCTTGCTGCTGTGATGGCACACTGTGCTATTTTACCCAGTAGATATGGGAGTTGATCAAAATTGAGATTGTTTTCGAATTCTTTGCGGGTCTTTGTGGAAATATGTGTCTCTAATATGGTCATACATTTGGCAGGGGTTATGAAGTGCAGCTTCAGTTTCCACCTCACTTTGTGGGCAGTGTGCACATAGCCGATCTTCTCTTGAGAGCCAGATCTGTCTATAGCGGCCTTTCTCAATAGCAAGGCTTTGCTCACTTTGTCTGTACATTCCAGTGTGCTTTGTTTTTTTGTAAATTCTTTCCAATGTGTCAAGTAATTATCTTTTTGTTTTCTCATGATTTGGTTGGGTCTAATTGTGTTTCTGTCCTGGGGCTCTGTGGGGTCTGTTTGTGCTCGTGAACAGAGCACCAGGACCAACTTGCTTAGGGGGGTTTTCTTCGGGTTCATTTCTCTGTATGTGATGGCTTTGTTATGGAAAGTTTTGGAAATACTTCCTTTTAGGTGGTTGTAGAATTTAAAGTCTGTTTTCTGGATTTTGATCATTAGCGGGTATCAGCCTAATTCTGCTCTGCATGTATTATGTTGTACACAGAATATTTTTGCAAAAGTCTCAATTTGGGGTTTGTCACATTCTGTGAATTCTTGGTTGGTGAGCGGACCCCCAGACTTCACAACCGTTAAGGGCACAATGGGTTCTATAACTGATTCAAGTGTTTTTGGCCAGATCCTAATTGGTATGCCGCATTTTATGTTCCTGTTGATGGCCTAGAAGACTTTTCTTGCATTTCTTGTCTCTCAGATAGTTACATCGTTGTGGAAGTTACCTGTGGCACTAATGTTTAGGCTGAGGTAGGTATAGTTTTTTGTGTGCGCTCTCTCCCCCTCTCTCCCCCTTCTCTCTCTCTGTCTCTCTCTCTCTCTCTCTCTCTCTCTATCTTTCCCAAATAAAGGGTATCGTGAAAGTAGCATATTTGGCTTTAGTTCTCATTGGCAAAATATATAGATGTTTTCACCCCAACAGGTCTCTCCACCAACAAATAAAGCTGCCATATGTGACTTTTTGGACGACCAGACCGAAGTCAGATAGAAATATGTGTTATTGTTCTGTCATTCTCAATTAAGCCAAGAAGTGTTAGATCCGTTTTTGCATCTTTTACTTTCAGTTTTGTACACCTGCTTAAAACAGCTAAAAGTACAATATTTTTGGTTATAGAAAATATATTTTTCAGCGGTTTAGATGGTACAATGATTCCCTAAACTATATTTGCTTGTTTTGTCACATAAACTGAAACCAGGAAATGGCAGTGTGATTTCTGCATAGTGCATTTTTAACATGGCTTCCCCTGATTTGCAGAGCAGCTTTTGTTTCGCTGTGTAAATGAAAATTGCTAATCAATTTGACTCCTTATTTCATGGCATGTAGTTCCCGGCCCTCCCCCGCCAGCTGTCAGAGCAGCCCCACGCTGAAAGCTTCGTTAGCCGGGACACGTTTAGCTCTCAGCGCTACCCCGATGCTCCAGAAGAGCACACTATTTATGCAGGTAACACAGGTCAGAGGTCAGCTAGTAGCTCTCTCTCTCTCTCTCTCTCTCTCTCTCTCTCTCTCTCTCTCTCTCTCTCTCTCTCTCGCTAGTCTCTCTCGCTCTTTCTGTTGTTCTTCCTCTTCATCTCTACCTCTCTTTCACTAGCCCTTTTTCTCTCTCCCTCTTCTCTCCTTTTCCATCCTTCCCTCTCTATCCTCACCCTTTACATCTTTCTCTCTCTGAGAGCTAGACGGTGTCATAAGGATTAATTGGTTATGTTGGAGAAGACTATGTTCCAACCCTGTTAACAACTATGCTGCCTTCATCCTCTCTCTTTCTCTCTATTTCTCTCTTTCAGTCTCTCTCTCTCTCTTTCTCTCTGTCTTTTTATCTCTCTTTCTGTCTCTCTTTCTCGCTCTCTACCTCGCCGTCTCTCTCTCTGCCCCTTTCTTGATCTTTCTGTATGTGTATATTCTCTAACCTGACACCACCTGTCATATGAAGACAAGAGAGAGAGAGGGGGAGATAAAAACAAAGAGAAAGAGAGAGAGAAACAGACAGAGGGAGAGGGAGAGAGACGGAGAGGGAGATACAGAGAAAGAGAATGAGAAAGAGAGAGAGACAAACAAACCAAAACAAAGGCAAAATCTTCTCATGCTTTGTTGATTTCATAAAAGCTTTCAACTGAATTTGGTATGAGGGCATGCTATACAAATTGATGGAAAGTGGTGTTGGGGAAAAAATATACTACATTATAAAATCCATGTACACAAACAACAAGTGTGTGGTTAAAATTGGTAAAAAAATTAACACATTTCTTTCCACAGGGCTGAGTCAGGAATTCAGCTTAAGCCCCACCCTCTTCAACATATATATCAACATATTGGTGAGGGCACCAGAACAGTCTGCAGCACTCAGCCTCACACTACTAGAATCTGAAGTCAAATGTCTACTGTTTTCTGATGATCTGGTGCTTCTGTCCCCAACCAAGGAGGGCCTACAGCAGCACCTAGATCTTCTGCACAGATTCAGTCAGACCTGGGCCCTGACAGTAAATCTCAGTAAGAACAAAATAAGGGTGTTCCAAACAAGGTCCAGTTGCCAGGACCAAAAATACAAATTCCATCTAGACATCGTTGCCCTAGAGCACACAAAACACTGTACAAACCTCGGCCTAAACATCAGCGCCACAGGTAACTTCCAGGTAACTTCCACAAAGCTGTGAACGATCTTCTACGCCATCAAAAGGAACATAACCTTCGAAATACCTATTAAGATCTGGATAAAAACATGCTTGAATCAGATATAGAACTCATTGCCCTTTATGGTTGTGAGGTCTTGGGTCCGCTCACCAACCAATAATCTGGAAAAATATCCTCCTTGTACAATGTAAAACACCAAATAAGGCAAGCAGAGCCGAATTAGGCCGATACCCACTAATTATCAAAACCCAGAAAAAATACAAATTCTACAACCACCTAAGAGGAAGCAATTCCCAAACCTTCCATAACAAATCCATCACCTACAGAGAGAGGATCCTGGACAAGAGCCCCTTAAGAAAGCTGGTCTTGGGGCTCTGTTCACAAACAGATGCCACAGAGCCCCAGGACAGCAACACAACCAAATCATGAGAAAACAAAAAGAAAATTACTTGACACAATGGAAAGAATTTAAAAAAAAATAAAAAATGAACAAATTAGAATGCTTTTAGTCCCTAAATGGAGAGTACACTGACTGACCCAAACTTAAGGAAAGCTTTGACTGTACAGACTCAGTTCACTTCCTAACTTCCTGCAAAATGAAGGACCATATTAGAGACACATATTTCCCTCTGATTACACAGACCCACAAAGAATTTTGATAAACTCCCATGTATATTGGGTGAAGTACCACAGTGTGCAATCTCATCAGCAATATTTTTGACCTGTTGCCACAAGAAAAGGGCAACCAGTGAAGAACTAACACATTTGTTAATACAACCAATATTTATGTTTTATTTATATTTCCCTTTTGTTCTTTACCTATTTACACATCAATTACAACTCTGTAAATATACACAACATGACATTTGAAAAGTCTTTCTTATTTTTGGAACTTCAGTGTGTGTAATGTTTACTGTTATTTTTTATTGTTTATTTCATTTTTGTTTATTATCTATTTTACCTGCTTGGGCAATGTAAACATATGTTTCCCATGCCAAAAAAGCCCTTAAATTGAATTGAATTAAGAGAGACAAAGAGAGAGAGAGAGAAAGAGAAAGATTGAGAGAGAGGCATACAACATATATCACCCTATTCATTCCATCACAGTTTCATGGAGCTTACTTGACCACGAACCAGTTTTGACCATAACCTATCATGGTCAGAGTCATGATGATAACAGCTCTACTGAATCTTAACATCACAGCTGCTATGGAATACTTCATGGTCAATCCAACCTCTCTCACATGTCCCTCCCCCCTCCCTCCCTCCTTCCTGGTGACCCCAGTGAGTCGGTTGGTCCCTTCGTCCCCTATAAATACCACCGTAACCGTCTTGTTACCCTGCTCCCTGGTGTCTGGTTGCCACTTGAGGCCTATTTATAATGTCCCCCCAGTGATAAGACATGCCGGTCTTAAATCAGGGGGGAGTTGCTGTGTGTGTGTGTGAGGTTGTGAGGGTGTGTGGATAGGTGTGTTGTGTGTGTCATATTTTCCCTTGGCTCTGCCTTGGAACGGGGTCAGATGGGGTGAGGTAGCTGTGTGTGTGTGTGTGTGTGTGTGTGTGTGTGTGTGTGTGTGTGTGTGAGTGAGTGAGTGATGTCCAGGTTGTTAATAGCTCCTGGCTTTAGCCCCTGTGTATCGTGTCTCAGCCCTAGTATTTTCATTGAAACCCGAGTGCGGCCACCTATCATGTGTATTTACATATAAATATAAATATATATAAATATCTGTGTGAGGTATTGAGAGACTGAGGAGTGAGGCCTTTTTCCGTTGGCGTTTCCCAGGACACACATAAAGACACACAAACACCACACACGCACACCTACACACACACACTTTCCCAGCCCAAGGTCTGTGTGTGTGTGCGTTTGTGTGAGTGTGTGAGTGTCTGTGTGTGAGTGTGTGTGTGTTTGTGTGTGTGTTAGTGTGTGTGTTTGTATTTATGTCCGTGAAGGTTGATGGAGGTGTAAGGGGGGATGGAGGGGTAAGGGGGGATGGAGGGGTAAAGGGGTATGGAGGGGTAAGGGGGATGGAGGGGTAAGGGAGGATGGGGGGGTAAGGGGGGATGGAGGGGTAAGGGGGATGGAGGGGTAAGGGGGAATGGAGGGGAGATGGAAGTAAAGGAGAGAGGGGAGAGATGGAGGGAAAAGAGAGAGAGGGGAAATGGAGGGAAAAGAGAGAGAGGGGAGATGGAGGGAAAGGAGAGAGGGGAGATGGAGGGAAAAGAGAGAAAGGGGAGATGGAGAGAGAGGGGAGATGGAAGGAAAGGAGAGAGAGGGGAGATGGAGGGAAAGGAGAGAGAGGGGAGAAGGAGGGAAAGGAGAGAGAGGGGAGATGGAAGTAAAGGAGAGAGGGGGGAGATGGAGAGAGAGGGGAGATGAAGGGAAAAGAGAGAAAGGGGAGATGGAAGGAAATGAGAGAGAGGGGAGATTGAGGGAAAGGAAAGAGAGGGGAGATGGAGAGAGAGGGGAAATGGGGGGAAAGGAGAGAGAGGGGAGATGGAAGGAAAGGAGAGAGAGGGGAGATTGAGGGAAAGGAAAGAGAGGGGAGATGGAGAGAGAGGGGAGATGGAGGGAGAGGGGAAATGGAGGGAAAAGAGAGAGAGGGGAGATGAAGGGAAAGGAGAGAGAGGGGAGATGGAAGTAAAGGAGAGAGAGGAGAGATGGAGGGAAAAGAGAGAAAGGGGAGATGGAGATGGGAGAAAAGGAGAGAGAGGGGAGATGGAGAGAGAGGGGAGATGGAGGGAAAGGAGAGAGAGGGGAGATGGAGGGAAAGGAGAGAGAGGGGAGATGGAAGTAAAGGAGAGAGAGGGGAGATGGAGAGAGAGGGGAGATGAAGGGAAAAGAGAGAAAGGGGAGATGGAAGGAAATGAGAGAGAGGGGAGATTGAGGGAAAGGAAAGAGAGGGGAGATGGCGAGAGAGGGGAAATGGAGGAAAAGGAGAGAGAGCGGAGATGGAAGGAAAGGAGAGAGAGGGGAGATTGAGGGAAAGGAAAGAGAGGGGAGATGGAGAGAGAGGGGAGATGGAGAGAGAGGGGAAATGGAGGGAAAAGAGAGAGAGGGGAGATGGAGGGAAAGGAGAGAGAGGGGAGATGGAAGTAAAGGAGAGAGAGGAGAGATGGAGGGAAAAGAGAGAAAGGGGAGATGGAGAGAGAGGGGAGATGGAAGGAAAGGAGAGAGAGGGGAGTTGGAGAGAGAGGGGAGATGGAAGGAAAGGAGAGAGAGGGGAGATGGAGGGAAATGAGAGAGAGGGGAGATGGAGGGAAAGGAGAGAGGGGGAGATGGAGGGAAAGGAGAGAGAGGGGAGATGGAGGGAAAGGAGAGAGAGGGGAGATGAGAGAGAGGGGAGATGGAGAGAGGGGAGATGGAGGGAAAGGAGAGAGAGGGAGATGGAAGTAAAGGAGAGAGGGGAGATGGAGGGAAAGGAGAGAGAGGGGAGATGGAGGGAAAGGAGAGAGAGGGGAGATGGAGGGAAAGGAGAGAGAGGGGAGATGGAGAGAAAGGAGATAGAGGGGAGATGGAGGGAAAGGAGAGAGAGGGGAGATGAGAGAGAGGGGAGATGGAGAGAGGGGAGATGGGGGGAAAGGAGAGAGAGAGGAGATGGAGAGAGAGGGGAGAAGGAGGGAAAGGAGATCTGTGCTGTTCTGATCTGCTTCTTCCTCCAACCCTTTCTCCCACTTACCTTTATAACTAGTTACCACTATCATAGCTCTCTGTCTGTCTCTCTCTGACCTGGTTCTCTTCCACTTGCCCCTATGTCAGAATTTACCATGGTGGTCACCATGACAATTCTGGGTGAGTTACATCTGCTGGTGGGGGAGTGAGGGTTGTACAGACAGGGGTGATGGTTAGGGAGTGACTGGGGTTGGACAGACAGGGGTGATGGTTAGGTTGTGAGTGGGGATGTACACACAGGGGTGATGGTTAGGGAGTGAGTGGGTTGGACAGACAGGGGTGATGGTTAGGGTGTGAGTGGGGTTGGACAGACAGGTGTGATGGTTGGGGTGTGACTGGGGTTATACACACAGGGGTGATGGTTAGGGAGTGAGTGGGGTTGGACAGACAGAGGTGATGGTTAGGGAATGAGTGGGGTTGGACAGACAGGGGTGATGGTTACGGAGTGACTGGGGTTGGCCAGACATGGGTGATGGTTAGGGTGTGACTGGGGTTGGACAGACAGGGGTGATGGTTAGGGAGTGGCTGGGGTTGGACAGACGGGGGTGAAGGTTACGGAGTGAGTGGGGTTGGACAGACAGGGGTGATGGTTAGGGAGTGACTGCGGTTAGACAGACAGGGGTGATGGTTAGGGTGTGACTATGGTTGGACAGACAGGGGTGATGGTTAGGGAGTGGCTGGGGTTGGACAGACGGGGGTGATGGTTACGGTGTGACTGTGGTTGGACAGACAGGGGTGATGGTTATGGAGTGAATGGGGTTGGACAGACAGGGGTGATGGTTAGGGAGTGACTGGGGTTGTACAGACAGGGGTGATGGTTAGGGAGTGACTGGGGTTGTACAGACAGGGGTGATGGTTAGGGACTGACTGGGGTTGTACAGACAGGGGTGATGGTTAGGGTGTGACTGGGGTTGGACAGACAGGTGTGATGGTTAGGGAGTGACTGGGGTTGTACAGACAGGGGTGATGGTTAGGGAGTGACTGGGGTTGGACAGACAGGGGTGATGGTTAGGGAGTGATTGGGGTTGGACAGACAGGGGTGATGGTAAGGGAGTGAGTGGGGTTGTACACACAGGGGTGATGGTTAGGGAGTGAGTGGGGTTGGACAGACAGGGGTGATGGTTATGGAGTGACTGGGGTTGGACAGACAGGGGTGATGGTAAGGGAGTGAGTGGGGTTGGACAGACAGGGGTGATGGTTAGGGAGTGACTGGGGTTGGACAGACAGGGGTGATGGTTAGGGAGTGAGGGGGGTTGGACAGACAGGGGTGATGGTTAGGGAATGAGTGGGGTTGGACAGACAGGGTTGATGTTTACGGAGTGACTGGGGTTGGAAAGACAGGGGTGATGGTTAGGGTGTGACTGGGGTTGGACAGACAGGGGTGATGGTTAGGGAGTGGCTGGGGTTGGACAGACAGGGGTGATGGTTACGGAGTGAGTGAGGTTGGACAGACAGGGGTGATGGTTAGGGAGTGAGTGAGGTTGGACAGACAGGGGTGATGGTTAGGGAGTGACTGCGGTTAGACAGACAGGGGTGATGGTTAGGGTGTGACTATGGTTGGACAGACAGGGGTGATGGTTAGGTAGTGGCTGGGGTTGGACAGACGGGGGTGATGGTTACGGTGTGACTGTGGTTGGACAGACAGGGGTGATGGTTATGGAGTGAATGGGGTTGGACAGACAGGGGTGATGGTTAGGGAGTGACTGGGGTTGGACAGACAGGGGTGATGGTTAGGGAGTGACTGGGGTTGTACAGACAGGGATGATGGTTAGGGACTGACTGGGGTTGTACAGACAGGGGTGATGGTTAGGGTGTGACTGGGGTTGGACAGACAGGGGTGATGGTTAGGGAGTGACTGGAGTTGTACAGACAGGGGTGATGGTTAGGGAGTGACTGGGGTTGGACAGACAGGGGTGATGGTTAGGGAGTGACTGGGGTTGGACAGACAGGGGTGATGGTAAGGGAGTGAGTGGGGTTGTACACACAGGGGTGATGGTTAGGGAGTGAGTGGGGTTGGACAGACAGGGGTGATGGTTATGGAGTGACTGGGGTTGGACAGACAGGGGTGATGGTAAGGGAGTGAGTGGGGTTGGACAGACAGGGGTGATGGTTAGGGAGTGAATGGGGTTGGACAGACAGGGGTGATGGTTAGGGAGTGAGGGGGGTTGGACAGACAGGGGTGATGGTTAGGGAATGAGTGGGGTTGGACAGACAGGGTTGATGTTTACGGAGTGACTGGGGTGGACATACAGGGGTGATGGTTAGGGTGTGACTGGGGTTGGACAGACAGGGGTGATGGTTAGGGAGTGGCTGGGGTTGGACAGACAGGGGTGATGGTTACGGAGTGAGTGAGGTTGGACAGACAGGGGTGATGGTTAGGGAGTGACTGCGGTTAGACAGACAGGGGTGATGGTTAGGGTGTGACTGTGGTTGGACAGAGAGGGGTGATGGTTAGGGAGTGGCTGGGGTTGGACAGACGGGGGTGATGGTTACGGAGTGAGTGGGGTTGGACAGACAGGGGTGATGGTTAGGGAGTGACTGCGGTTAGACAGAGAGAGGTGATGGTTAGAGTGTGACTGGGGTTGTACAGACAGGGGTGATGGTTAGGGAGTGAGTGGGGTTAGACAGACAGGGGTGATGGTTAGGGTGTGACTGTGGTTGGACAGACAGGGGTGATGGTTAGGGAGTGGCTGGGGTTGGACAGACGGGGGTGATGGTTACGGAGTGAGTGGGGTTGGACAGACAGGGGTGATGGTTAGGGAGTGACTGGGGTTGTTCAGACAGGGGTGATGCTTAGGGAGTGACTGGGGTTGTACAGACAGGGGTGATGGTTAGGGAGTGAGTGGGGTTAGACAGACAGGGGTGATGGTTAGGGAGTGACTGGGATTGGAAAGATAGGGGTGATGTTTAGAGTGTGACTGGGGTGGACATACAGGGGTGATGGTTAGGGAGTGGCTGAGGTTGGACAGACAGGGGTGATGGTTACGGAGTGAGTGGTGTTGGACAGACAGGGGTGATGGTTAGGGAGTGACTGCGGTTAGACAGACAGGGGTGAGGGTTAGGGAGTGGCTGGGGTTGGACAGACGGGGGTGATGGTTAGGGAGTGAGTGAGTATGGTTAGACAGACAGGGGTGATGGTTAGGGAGTGACTGCGGTTGGACAGACAGGGGTGATGGTTAGGGTGTGAGTGGGGTTGGACAGACAGGGGTGATGGTTAGGGAGTGACTGGGTTTGGACAGACAGGGGTGATGGTTAGGGTGTGACTGTGGTTAGACAGACAGGGGTGATGGTTAGGGAGTGGCTGGGGTTGGAAAGACGGGGGTGATGGTTACGGAGTGAGTGGGGTTGGACAGACAGGGGTGATGGTTATGGAGTGACTGGGGTTAGACAGACAGGGGTGATGGTTAGGGAGTGACTGGGGTTGTACAGACAGGGGTGATGGTTAGGGAGTGACTGGGGTTGTACAGACAGGGGTGATGGTTAGGGAGTGACTGGGGTTGGACAGACAGGGGTGATGGTTAGGCAGTGACTGGGGTTGTACAGACAGGGGTGATGGTTAGGGAGTGGCTGGGGTTGGACAGACGGGGGTGATGGTTACGGAGTGAGTGGGGTTGGACAGACAGGGGTGATGGTTAGGGAGTGACTGCGGTTAGACAGACAGGGGTGATGGTTAGGGTGTGACTGTGGTTGGACAGACAGGGGTGATGGTTAGGGAGTGGCTGGGGTTGGACAGACGGGGGTGATGGTTACGGAGTGGGGGGGGTTGGACAGACAGGGGTGATGGTTAGGGAGTGACTGCGGTTAGACAGACAGGGGTGATGGTTAGGGTGTGACTGTGGTTGGACAGACAGGGGTGATGGTTAGGGAGTGGCTGGGGTTGGACAGACAGGGGTGGTGGTTAGGGAGTGACTGGGGCTGTACAGACAGGGGTGATGGTTAGGGAGTGACTGGGGTTGGACAGACAGGGGTGATGGTTAGGGAGTGACTGGGGTTGGACAGACAGGGGTGATGGTAAGGGAGTGAGTGCGGTTGTACACACAGGGGTGATGGTTAGGTAGTGAGTGGGGTTGGACAGCCAGGGGTGATGGTTACAGATTGACTGGGGTTGGAAAGATAGGGGTGATGTTTAGGGTGTGACTGGGGTTGGACAGACAGGGGTGATGGTTAAGGAGTGGCTGGGGTTGGACAGACAGGGGTGATGGTTACGGAGTGAGTGGGGTTGGAAAGATACGGGTGAAGGTTAGGGATTGACTGGGGTTGGAAAGATAGGGGTGATGGTTAGGGTGTGACTGCGGTTGGACAGACAGGGGTGATGGTTAGGGAATGAGTGGGGTTGGACAGACAGGGGTGATGGTTACGGATTGACTGGGGTTGGAAAGATACGGGTGAAGGTTAGGGATTGACTGGGGTTGGAAAGATAGGGGTGATGGTTAGGGTGTGACTGCGGTTGGACGGACAGGGGTGATGGTTAGGGTGTGAGTGGGGTTGGACAGACAGGGGTGATGGTTAGGGAGTGACTGGGGTTGGACAGACTATGGTGATGGTTAGGGAGTGACTGCGGTTGGACGGACAGGGGTGATGATTAGGGTGTGAGTGGGGTTGGACAGAGAGGGGTGATGGTTAGGGAGTGACTGGGGTTGGACAGAGAGGGGTGATGGTTAGGGAGTGACTCGGGTTGGACAGACAGGGGTGATGGTTAGGGAGTGACTGGGGTTGGACAGACAGGGGTGATGGTTAGGGAGTGACTGGGGTTGGACAGACAGGGGTGATGGTTAGGGAGTGACTGGGGTTGGACAGACAGGGTTGATGGTTACGGAGTAATTGGGATAAATGCGTGAGTGGGTGAGTGGAGAGATGAACAGAAAGGAATGGTAGTCAGTGTAAAACCAGATGCCAGGCTGTCTGTACCTACAGTATATTGACTATTTAGTGGACAGCATGAGGGATGAGAGAGAGAGAAAGAGAGAGAGAGCGATAGAGAGAGAGAGAGAGAGAGATAGAGAGAGAGAGAGAGAGAGAGAGAGAGAGAGAGAAAGATCTGTGAATCAGAATCAAACAGTAGTTTTGAATGCTGCGGGCAAGTCCTTCTCAACTCTATTTTGTGTTTTTCACGGTATCTGTGTTTATGTGTGTGTGCATCTTGTGTTTGTTTAGGGCTGGTGAGCCCAGTGAAGAGAGTTGCTAATCCGTGTGGTTGGCCAGGCAGAAAGGGCAGACATATTTATAGCAGACTGAATCATACGCATACAGATGCAAGCCACCACTGACTCTGTCCTCAACACAGTACTGATCATCACTGACTCTGTCCTCAACACAGTACTGACCATCACTGACTCTGTCCTCAACACAGTACTGAACATCACTGACTCTGTCCTCAACACAGTACTGACCATCACTGACTCTGTCCTCAACACAGTATTGACCAGAACTGACGCTGTCCTCAACACAGTACTGACCAGCACTGACTCTGTCCTCAACACAGTACTGACCATCACTGACTCTGACCTCAACACAGTACTGAACATCACTGACTCTGTCCTCAACACAGTACTGACCATCACTGACTCTGTCCTCAACACAGTATTGACCAGAACTGACGCTGTCCTCAACACAGTACTGAATATCACTGACTCTGTCCTCAACACAGTACTGACCATCACTGACTCTGTCCTCAACACAGTACTGACCATCACTGACTCTGTCCTCAACACAGTACTGACCAGCACTGACTCTGTCCTCAACACAGTACTGACCATCACTGACTCTGTCCTCAACACAGTACTGACCAACACTGACTCTGTCCTCAACACAGTACTGACCATCACTGACTGTGACCTCAACACAGTACTGACCATCACTGACTCTGTCCTCAACACATTACTGAACATCACTGACTCTATCCTCAACGCAGTACTGACCATCACTGACTCTGTCCTCAACACATTACTGAACATCACTGACTCTGTCCTCAACACAGTACTGACCAACACTGACTATGGCCTCAACACAGTACTGACCAACACTGACTCTGTCCTCAACACAGTACTGACCAGCACCAGAGCCACCACAGAACAGTATAGTACTGACCAGCACCAGAGCCATCACAGTGTCTGTGCTAGTGTGTGTCTGTTTACAGTTCTGTGTGTGTTTCTCCTGCAGTGTTATTTGTCAGATGGGGTATTTTGGAAGAACAGACTGTTCTCTCTCAGTTTGAGCTCCCGTCAGCGTGACATTTTCATGAATCATGTCGCTGGCCGAGATGCATGACAGTCCCCAACACGCGCACACACACACACACACACACACACACACACACACACACACACACACACACACACACACACACACACACACACACACACACACACACACACACACACAGTCCGAAAGGATGTTGCCACCACCATTATGATGTCAGGACAGGGGGACACAGCTTTAATTCCAGCCCAGAAGGGATGAGCTCTTTCGGGTATACACGGCAGGGCTTGACCCCCTGCTATGGTCCTCTGAGACAGACCTCCACAGTAACTCTCTAACTGTTTAGAAAGCCTGCTCTGGATTTCCAACAGTTCTGGGATGGAATCCTCTAGTTCAGTAGATTTAGTGGTAATATCTGTCTGTAACCTATGGACATTATCCACCACGACTTTTGGCTTATCTAGGTTCACCATTTGGACAAACTTATAGGGTCCATACTTGTGGATGCGTAATTTGTTACTAGAAATAATCACTGCCACCTGGTGATGTTAGCATAGGGCTACATATGCCAGGTTTTGCCAATGGGGACAGCTAACATGTAGCCTTCGCTCTCATGCAACTACGTCAACGATTTTAATTAGCTGAAGCTTAACCTTAAACTTCAACTTGTTATGTTCATAAGTAGTGGGTATAGTAGTGGGTATAGTAGTGGGTATAGTCTAAACTGAAACACATAGCTATGTTTGGAGCCCTAGAACCCATCACATGTTCTGAGAGCTTAGTATTGCTGAACCTTTCAGCGTATCTCCTTGTTCTCTGTCACTGAGACGATTGAGACATGGAATGTGTATGTGTGCCAATCAGAGGGTGAATGGGCAAAGTGCCTTTGAACTGGTTATAGTAGTAGGTGCCAGGTGCACCAGTTTGTATCAAGAACTGCAACGCTGCTGGGTTTTTCAACCTCAACAGTTTCCAGAGTGTATCAAGAATGGTCCTCCAGCCAAAGGACATCCAGCCAACTTGACACAACTGTGGGAAGCATTGGAGTCAACATGGGCCAGCATCCCTGTGGAACACTTTCGACACTCACATTAGGAATCTTTTCCTTATGTTTGGTATACTCAGTGTGGATTGTAGTATGAAGAGGGATGGATGGAAATGGAGAGAGTTTGTTGAGCTTAGTGCATCCCCTGGTGGGATGTTTCTGTTTTTAAACCTCAGCTGTGTTGAATAAGCAGCACAGGGTACTGTATATAGGTGTCTATATGTCACACAGTCCACATGTCTACTCTGCTGACTGTCCCTTCTCCACCTAGACTAGTGACAGAGATGACACACTGTGATGGTTAACTCCAGGAGAGAGAGAGAGAGAGTTTTATAAAACCTTTATTTTTTACTCAAGTGTTAACATAAATAATGACACACTGCCTTTTCAGAAATGAAATAACAAATGTAATTCCTAAACAAAAATAAATACATAACATATACATTCAACTTATTTCAGCAGCAAAAAAGAATTTCCCCTCCTCTACAAAACAAAGCGCTCCTTCGTAGGCCCACTTCTCCTCAAATAATAGGAGATCTTTTACAGCTGAAAAGAACTCAAAATCTACTTTTATTCTTGCTTTCACTAAACCTTTAAAAACACATCTTACATCCTGCCCATATCCCGTTTCTACCTTATGTTTCCTACTCAGAAAAATTGACATCTTAGCTTGTCCCAAAATAAAATTTAACATTTGACATTTTCTTTTCTGTTGTTTACTATATTGAAACCCCAAAATAAAAACAGTGTTATTGAAAAACTCCCCTACAGCTTTAAACAAAGATTCCAGCATTTCCAATAGCGGTTTTATCCTCTCACACTCCATAAAACAGTGAAAAATGGTTTCTCTTATATTACAAAAAGGACATCCATCTCTAACATCTGAGTTAATAACAGATACAAAAGCATTAACTGCAATGATGCCATGTAAAACCCTCCATTGCATATCACCAGTACCCTTTTGTAACGGTGGCTTGTACAGTGCTCTCCATGCTGGCTTTACCTTGTCATCAATGCCCAATTTTACCCTCCATGGAGTATCTTTTCTATTTTTCAATGTATCTTTATTCAACACCTTGACACACCCCCTATACAATTCCTTCCCATTCACCTCATCCAAACCCACCTCCTCCAATCCTCTCAAATCCAGCAATAACGCCTTTCTTTCTGACTCTGGGATATTTGGTGTAATCCCTAGTTTTGGAAATGAGACGTCTTCATCTTGCACCTTCTTCTTGTGGCTACTAAGCATATCCCATTCTTCCGCTGACAGAGCCTTCCTACAGCTCCCCAGCATTTGTCCGACAATCCTTTCCGACCTCATCCCCAAATGTTCTGCCACCCTTCTTCCATCCATTAAGGCGGGCCCAGCCATGGCCATTAACTGTCTTAAGGTGATGATTTTCCCCTTCACCAGAATCTTGGAGAAATGTGGAACAGCCGCAGTTGTACAATCCAGTCTTGCCCCATACACCAGAGGTTCCTCCAACAGCCAATGCACTGACTCTGCTGAAGTTCTTCTGGACACCTTCATTATGCTCCACACTCTGAGAAGGCCTCTATAAAACGGAGGTACTCCCTCCCTAGAAATCTGGCTACTATCAACCAGTGCATACCAAAACCCAATAGAGTGAAAAGAAATTCCATTCGCTCTCACAAACACTCTGCTTGACGACTCACTCCCAGCATGCACTCCGACGAGAGAGAGAGAGAGAGAGAGAGAGAGAGAGAGAGAGAGAGGTACAGTAGGTGACATATAATGATAGATATCTCCAGGATTGTTCCCATTGGAGAAGAGAACCAACCAAGCACTACTATGATATCCCATCTCTCTCTCAATTCAATTCAATTGCAGGGCTTTAACATGGCCAAAGCAAGTGAAATAGATAATAAACAAAAGTGGGATTTTTTTTTACAGTAAACATTACAATTCCAAAAGAATAAAGACATTTCAAATGTCATATTATCTGCAAATAGTTAAAGTAGAAAAGTAAAAATAAATAAACATAAATATGGGATTTATTTACAATGGTGTTCGTTCTTCACTGGTTGCCCTTTTCTTGTGACAACTGGTCACAAATATTGCTGCTGTGATTGCACACTGGTATTTCACCCAGTAAATATGGGAGTATATCAAAATTGGGTTTATTTTTGAATTATTTGTGGATTTGTGTAATCTGAGAGAAATATGTGTCTCTAATATGGTCATACATTTGGCAGGAGGTTAGGAAGTGCAGCTAGGTTTCCACCTCATTTTGTGCCTTTCTCAATAGCAAGGCTATGCTCACTGAGTCTGTACATAGTCAAAGCTTTCCTTAAGTTTGGGTCAGTCACAGTGGTCAGGTATTCAGCCGCTGTGTACTCTCTGTTTAGGGCCAAATCAAATTTTAGTTTGCTCAGTTTTTTTGTAAAATCTTTCCAATGTGTCAAGTAATTATATTTTTGTTTTCTCATGATTTGGTTGTGCCTAGTTGTGTTGCTGTCCTGGGGCTCTGTGGGGTCCGTTTGTGTTTGTGAACAGAGCCCCAGGACCAGCTTACTTAGGGGACTCTTCTCCAGGTTCATCTCTCTGTGGGTGATGGCTTTGTTAAAAAAATTCCTTCCAATGCGGTCTGGGTCAGATTGACAGTTTAAACATATTCAAGACAGTCAAAGAATCAAGTAAAATCAGCCAAAACTTGATTTAGTCTTGTCAGACCTTTCAGAAAGAAGAAATACAACAACATTTTAATTCAAAGACTATATTTAAGAACTATGTGTTAAACATAATTCCTTTCTCACAAACAAGCATGTTCTGTTTGGAGCTCATTTTGGAGCGTTTGTGTCAGAGATCTGCTGCTCTCACACTGAGAAGGAGACGCTTGGGAAAGCTCCTTATCACCCAAACAGAATTATTTAAATGCAACCAGAACCAGTCAAAACTAAATACATCAAATACACGTGTTTATTTTGGACCTGTGCAAATATTTATACACATGAAAGCCTCCTGGTCAAAATGACCCACATCATGTTTGTATACAACATCTACACAGACATTCCACAACGCATCAGTGTGTCCAGATTTTGAAGTGATGTTCAGGACCCTAAATGAGGAATAGTCATTTCATTTCATGGACAAAAAGAAAGGTTAACTAGTGGTTTAGACAACTCAAAAGTGGAAATAGGTAAAATTGACGCGCAACCTAATAGGATGGTTAAAGGTTTTTTTCAGGATATTGATAATTAGTGGGTATCGGCCTAATTCTGCTCTGCATGCATTATTTGGTGTTTTACGTTGTACACAGAGGATATTTTAGCAGAACTCTGCATGCAGTCTCAATTTGGTGTTTGTCCCATTTTGTGAAATCTTGGTTGGTGAGCGGACCCCAGTCCTCACAACCATAAAGGGCAATGGGTTCTATAACTGATTCAAGGATCCTAATTGGGATGTCAAATTCTATGTTCCTTTTGATGGCTCAGAAGGCCTTTCTTGCCTTGTCTCTCAGATCGTTCACAGCTTTGTGGAAGTTTCCTGTGGTGCTGATGTTTAGTCCGATGTATGTATAGATTTTTGTGTGCTTCATAGGGGAATGGTGACTAGACTCATTTGTATTCGTGGTCCTGGCAACTGTACTTTTTTGGAACACCATTATTTTGGTCTTACTAGGATTTACTGTCAGAGCCCAGGTTTGTCAGAATCTGTGCAGAAGATCTAGGTGCTGCTGTAGGCCCTCCTTGGTTGGGGACAGATCATCAGCAAACAGTAGACATTAGACTTCAGATTCTAGTAGTGTGAGGCTGAGTGCTGCAGACTGTTCTAGTGCCCTCACCAATATGTTGATATATATGTTGAAGAGGGTGAGGCTCGAGCTGCATCCCTGTCTCAGCCTGCGGCCCTGTGGAAAGAAATGTGTGTTTTTTGCCAATTTTATCCGCAGACTTGTTGTTTTACGATGTTGTATGTTTTTCCGCCAACACCACTTTCAAATTGAGTCAAAAGCTTTTTTGAAATCTCTCTCTCTCTCTCTTCAATTTATTAAGGGCTTTATTTGCATGGGAAACATATGTTAACATTGCCAAAGCAAGTGAAGTTGATAATAAACAAAAGTGAAATTAACAATAAAAATTAACAGTAAACATTACACTCACAGAAGTTCCAAAAGAATAAAGACATTTCAAATGTCATATTATGTGCAAATAGTTAAAGTACAAAAGCGACAATGAATAAACATAAATATGGTTTGTATTTTAAATCTCTCTCTCTCTTTCTCTCTAATTTCCCTGTCTTACTCGCTCACTCCCTCTCTCTATATATATCGTTCTCTCTCTATTTCCCTCTGTCTTACTCTCTCACTCCATCTCTCTCTATATATCGTTCTCTCTCTATTTCCCTCTGTCTTACTCGCTCACTCCCTCTCTCTATATATATCGTTCTCTCTCTATTTCCCTCTGTCTTACTCTCTCACTCCATCTCTCTCTATATATCGTTCTCTCTCTATTTCCATCTGTCTTACTCTCTCACTCCATCTCTCTATATATATTGTTCTCTCTCTATTTCCCTCTGTCTTACTCTCTCACTCCATCTCTCTCTATATATCGTTCTCTCTCTATTTCCATCTGTCTTACTCTCTCACTCCATCTCTCTATATATATCATTCTCTCTCTATTTCCCTCTGTCTTACTCTCTCACTCCATCTCTCTCTATATATCGTTCTCTCTCTATTTCCCTCTGTCTTACTCTCTCACTACATCTCTCTCTATATATTGTTCTCTCTCTATTTCCCTCTGTCTTACTCTCTCACTCCATCTCTCTATATATATCGTTCTCTCTCTATTTCCCTCTGTCTTACTCATTCTCTCTCTCTGTATATATATATCGTTCTCTCTCTATTTCCCTCTGTCTTACTCGTTCTCTCTCTCTCTCTCTCTATATATATATATATATATCGTTCTCTCTCTATTTCCCTTTGTCTTACTCGTTCTCTCTCTATATATACAGTATATCGTTCTCTCTCTATTTCCATCTGTCTTACTCGCTCACTCCATCTCTCTATATATATATCGTTATCTCTCTATATATATCGTTCTCTCTATATGTATATTGTTCTCTCTCTATACATATCGTTCTCTCTCTATATGTATATCGTTCTCTCTATATATGTATCGTTCTCTCTCTATATGTATATCGTTCTCTCTCTATATATATCGTTCTCTCTCTATATATATCGTTCTCTCTCTATATCGTTCTCTCTCTATATATATATCGTTCTCTCTCTATATATATATATCATTCTCTCTATATATATATCGTTCTCTCCATATGTATATCGTTCTCGCTCTATATATATATTGTTCTCTCTATATATATATTTCATTCTCTCTCTATATATATCGTTTTCTCTCTATATATATCATTCTCTCTCTATATATATCGTTCTCTCTCTCTCTATATATATATATATCATTCCCTCTCTCTATATATATATATCGTTCTCTCTCTATGTATATATCGTTCTCTCTATATATATCGTTCTCTCTCTATATATATAATTCTCTCTCTATATATATCATTCTCTCTCTATATATATTATTCTCTCTCTATATATATCATTCTCTCTCTATATATATTATTCTCTCTCTATATATATCGTTCTCTCTCTATATATATCATTCTCTCTCTATATATATCGTTCTCTCTATATATATATATCATTCTCTCTCTATATATATCGTTCTCTCTCTATATATATATATATCGTTCTCTCTCTCTCTATATATATATATATATCGTTCTCTATCTATATGTATATATCGTTCTCTCTCTATGCATATATCGTTCTCTCTCTATGCATATATCGTTCTCTCTCTATGTATATATCGTTCTCTCTCTATGTACATTGTTCTCTCTCTATATATATCATTCTCTCTATATATATATCATTCTCTCTTTATATATATCGTTCTCTCTATATATATATCGTTCTCTCTATATATATATCGTTCTCTCTCTATATATATCGTTCTCTCTATATATATCATTCTCTCTATATATATATCATTCTCTCTTTATATATATCGTTCTCTCTATATATATATCGTTCTCTCTATATATATATCGTTCTCTCTCTATATATATCGTTCTCTCTATATATATCGTTCTCTCTATATATATATCATTCTCTCTTTATATATATCGTTCTCTCTCTATATATATCGTTCTCTCTCTATATATATCGTTCTCTCTATATATATATCGTTCTCTCTATATATATCGTTCTCTCTATATATATCGTTCTCTCTCTCTATATATATATATATATCGTTCTCTCTCTCTATATATATCGTTCTCTCTCTATTGCCATCTCTGTCTCTATTTGTATTTCTTCTATACCTGTCTTTTCTCTAGTTTTCTCTGCTAATCAAATCAATCATTAGCAAAAAGACAAATGTCATCATCAACTCTGAGAGTGACAATGACATGGGAATTCTCACCAGAGTACTGTAACAATTAAATAATGTAATGTATTTGACAAATGTAAGACTATAAGACTATATCAGAGTTGTTATGAGAGGACCTGAGCAGAAAGAAAGAGAAGAAGCCGTGCTGTTAGACAGGTGAACAATACCACAGAGAAACACACGTTCATTCAGTGGGTTTTTATCTGTCAACTGTGCTACGACACCTCTGGAGATATACACGCACACACACACACACACACACACACACACACACACACACACACACACACACACACACACACACACACACACACACACCACGCACCACACAAACACAACCACACAAGCACACACACACGCACACACACACAAACACACACACACATAAACACACTGTATTAGCAGATGAATGACAAGTGTGTTTAGTACACAGACTATTGTGTTCAGACAGATGAATTGCCAGTCAGAGATAAATCATGTGTGTGTGTGTGTGCCCCTATCAGTTACACCCTAGTATCTGTGTTAATTAGTGTATCTACCATTGCATCTAATCCTGTCCCAGGTTGCTTGGCCTTTACATTAGAGGTCAGCGTGTATCACACATCCTGTTAGTCTGACACCACTGTCCGTGTGTGTGTGCGTGCGTGTGTGCGTTTCTCTCTCTCTTTATCTCTCTCTTTCTCCATTCCTACCCTGACCTTCTCCCCCTATCACTTTCTCCAACTCTACCCAGCCTCTTTCTCTTTCCTCCTCCTCTCCCCTCTCCCTCTTCCCCTCCCCCTATCCCTCTCTCCCCAGTCCCAGGCCCTCTATGGCCTCTTCCACCCACTTCTTCCCTTTGACCTCAAGGAATACGCAGGGATCCACCTCACCTGATATAAGGACATTCGAGCTCCCTCTTCAGTCTCACACCCTGACCCTGAGGGCCTCTCCTAGTCCCTCATCCTCTTTCCTCCCTCTCTTACTCCACTTCACCTGCTCTTAAACTCTATCCTTCTTTTGCTCAAGGACCGTATTATTTTTTTCTCTCTCTCTCAAACTCAATCACTATTTTTCTCTCTCTCTCACTCTCTCTCTGTCTCTCTATCTCACTCTCTCTCTGTCTCTCTCTCTGTCTCTCTATCTCACTCTCTCTCTGTCTCTCTCTCTGTCTCTCTATCTCACTCTCTGTCTCTCTCTCTGTCTCTCTATGTCTGTCTGTCTCTCTCTCTCTCTCTCTCTGTCTCTCTGTCTGTCTGTCTGTCTGTCTGTCTGTCCGTCTGTCCGTCTGTCTGTCTGTCTGTCTGTCTGTCTGTGTCTGTCTGTCTCTCTCTCTCTGTCTCTCTCTCTGTCTCTCTCTCTCTGTCTCTCTCTCTGTCTTCAGCTCACACTCCGAGCCTGTGTATCTGTCTGAAATTGAATCCTTCTCTGTCTCTGAGGTCTCTAAAAATACACAATTTCCACAATTTTCTGACTCTGTCTAGACGCTGTGGGTCAGAGATGACTTGCTCGGTTGAATCAGTTTTATTTGCACAGAACATGACTGGTTGTGTGTAGCTTATGTCTAGTTTAACTATAGTATGTCTCTGAATAACTGACATGTTACATGACAGCAGCAAAACGATGGGAGCTTATTTTTCCCCTGAAACACATTTAGGAGTGGAAGCAGTACCTCCCGTTCTCTGAGACGCAGTGTGTGTGTGTGTGTGTGTGAGTACAGTGTTTTTTTTTTGACTGCATCATTAACATGTGGGTTTTATCCTCCTCGCTGTAGAAAAGCAAAGTGTTCTCAGGGGACTACCCTCCTCCCCTCCTCTCCTCCCCTCCACCTTCCTCCTACTCTCGCTTTTGTTCGTGTAACCAGAATAACAGGAGTCAAGCGTGTCACCTGTGTAGTTCCTCCCTCATGCTTATTCATAGCTACTCCATCACAACGTATGTGGAGCAGAGAGAGACCGACAGAGACACAATGCTAAACGCCGCTCTTTCCCTCTCTCACTCCCTCGCGTTTCAACTTTCCAGAAAGCAGGGGAATCTTTCATTTGCGTTCCCAATAAAAGAAATACATGCAGGCAGACACAGAAACGGGGGGGCGTTTGTGGGAAACATTTGTCGCGACGTCATCAAATAACGACCCTGAAGTGAACAGCCTGATGTTTGTGCCATGTAAATATCTTCTGACTCCCGGTGACAGATTATGAAGGAATAGATTACAGCACAGTCTATTTCTCACACTCTACTACATGGTACTCATGTTGATGCTTTAGTCTGCAGATAAAATAATTGCTCAGCTGTTGTTTCTCTCTCTGGGTCACAGGTAACATTGACTTCTTTCTGTTGTGGAGAATGTGGGAGAATCTCTTCTGCTTCTGAAAAATCATTAAACACGATAAAAGTCTGAATTCATTTAGTAAACTATGTAAACAAATGTACTTGTAACCACCCTACCTCTGTTGAATTTTCATGAAATATATCTAGCGAGTGCGTGTGTGTTTGTGTGTGTGCTGTAGGAGGGTGACTAGGGGCCCCTGTCTAGCTGTGTCCCTGATTCTATGCTAGGGAGACCAGATGGGCCCACTGAGACCCAGAAGCCTGCAGCAGAGGAGAGAGCAGGGAGAGGACACACACACATGGTAGCAGTGGACTAGGTTTAGGAAAGGACAGGTTTCAAAATAAGATGAGGCAGGATCAAACTGTAATGTCATCAATCTCCAGATTCTTTAAGAAGTGGATCAGTCCTGGGAGCCCATTGGAAGTCCTCCCACAGGAGACTGGGTCTAGAATGGACCAAGACAGTGTTAGGATCAGGGTGATCTAGAATCCTTATTTTATAAATTGTAATATATATTTTTACCTCTCCACCACCCCCTCTTTGGAGGACATATATACAGGTATTTTCTGCTACATATACACACATTTTACATATACATTTTACATACACATTTTACATCCATGGTACATTTATATAAAGCAGTCACATCACAATAATACATTATCAAACATCAGCTCTTTAATCCCACCCCTCAGCCACTGTCAGCCCATCCCACCTATCACCATAGACCACCCTCATTTGGTTTCCATGTGCCATATATTTTTCAGTTGTGCTGTGATGTTTTGCATATATTTTTTACCTTTCTAATTGTATATTATCCACAGATTGTGAGCTAAAGTTGAAAACCTTTCCTACTAGTATTATTATATTATTATTGACGTAATTATGGCTTTTCCTTTCGCCCAACACTGGTATTTGGAAGGTTCATTTTAAGTGCATGTTGTGATTTTTGAACTATTCCTGAACCTGTGACCAGAAATAAGCTAAATAGGGACAATACCAGATTAAATGATCTATTGATTCTGTCTCTTCGTAACAAAATCTACAGAGCTGAGATTGTTTTATGCCCCATATACTGTATATACTGTACATTGCATTCTGTTGGTGGCAAGAGTTCTATATAATAATTGAAATTGTGTTGAATCAAGTGTAGTATTTTGTACCAGTTCATAAACCATGTGTCGTGGAATTGATACATCGAAAATTGGTACATCTCTTCCCATTTATTATGGTGCAGCTGTCAACGTTTTTGTCCTCAAATGAAACTGGTATATTTTTCTATTTATTATTTTCAGCCAATTCCTTTCAGCCAATTTGTATCTTTAATATATGGCAGGCAAACAAGTTCCCTACCTTCTCCATTTTCCACTTACCTCTTTGTGGTAATGCTGTAGTAATGCTGCAATCAGTTGGTTGTGTTCTAGAATCCTAGCTTTGTGTAAGTGTTTACATGGCTGGCTTCCCAGACACAGATTAATCCTAGTCCTGGTCTAAAAAGCATGCAAAATGCAGAATCTTCATTGAAGTGGATGTTTAGTCCAGGACTAGGTTTATTCATCTGCGTCCAGAAAACTGGTCCATAGTGTTTGGTTTGTTTTCTGAATGCAGCCAAGCTTATATCCAGGCAAAGGATTGTTTCTTCTAAAATGTTGTCTGTTACAGCCTTGGATAACTACAGTACTCTACATTTGTGCGCTAGCTACAATCTGTGTCTGCTCTCCTCTCCACAGGGCTTCTATATACAGCATGGCTTCTACTCACAAGCAGCTGTTTTATAGACACACCCTGCTACATGGACATCATCATTCGAATAACAAATTAGTGAAGACAGTGAAACAGGGAGGGACCAGAGAGGGAGAGGGAGAGGGAGAAGGGGAGAGGGAGAGGGAGAGAGGGAGAGGGAGAGGGAGAGGGAGAGGGAGAGAGGGAGAGAGAGAGAGGGAGAGGGCCTGGGGGTTAAAGACTGACTCTGATATTACAGAGAGGGAGATGGAAAGGGAGAGGGAGAGGGAGAGGGAGAGGGAGAGGGAGAGAGGGAGAGGGAGAGGGCCTGGGGGTTAAAGACTGACTCTGATATTACAGAGAGGGAGATGGAGAGGGAGAGGGAGAGGGAGAGGGAGAGAGGGAGAGGGCCTGGGGGTTAAAGACTGACTATGATATTACAGTATGGAGAACTTGCAAAAACTCAACAGCGCCGTTTCAACTGATACCTATTCCCCATGTAGAGCTCTACAGAAACACAAAGTCCTTTATTATACTGGGTGACAGGGTATCATTTGAGTCACAGCCAAACTCAGAGGTTATCAGGAAGTAGTTTCTATTGTTTATTTTTATTTTTGTTTTTGTCGTGAGTTGATTTGGCAATGCACCTCTTTCAGCCGCTCTGCACTCGACATGAATTACCCATAGTGCACGGCGGCCGCACCTGTTGAGAATCCGTCTGGAGAGGTGTGAAGCGGCAACACCCGCCGACACACCGCCAAATTTGTGTCACACTCAGGTGTGTGATTGTGTGTGTGTGTGTCACATGCAGGTACACGTGAATGTGTGTTCCACATAGATAAAGAGAAACACTGAGGAAGATAGAAGGGTAGTGGCTTCCATCAGCTCAGTGAATTGCAGCATCGTGCTTGGAGAAGACAGAAGGGTAGTGGCTTCCATCAGCTCAGTGAATTGCAGCATCGTGCTTGGAGAAGACAGAAGGGTAGTGGCATCCATTAGCTCAGTGAGTTGTAGCATGGTGCTTGGAGAAGACAGAAGGGTAGTGGCTTCCATTAGCTCAGTGAGTTGTAGCATGGTGCTTGGAGAAGACAGAAGGGTAGTGGCTTCCATTAGCTCAGTGAGTTGCAGCATGGTGCTTGGAGAAGACAGAAGGGTAGTGGCTTCCATCAGATCAGTGAGTTGTAGCATGGTGCTTGGAGAAGACAGAAGGTAGTGGCTTCCATCAGCTCAGTGAGTTGCAGCATGGTGCTTGGAGAAGACAGAAGGTAGTGGCTTCCATCAGCTCAGTGAGTTGCAGCATGGTGCTTGGAGAAGACAGAAGGTAGTGGCTTCCATCAGCTCAGTGAGTTGCAGCATGGTGCTTGGAGAAGACAGAAGGGTAGTGGCTTCCATTAGCTCAGTGAGTTGCAGCATGGTGCTTGGAGAAGACAGAAGGGTAGTGGCTTCCATCAGATCAGTGAGTTGTAGCATGGTGCTTGGAGAAGACAGAAGGTAGTGGCTTCCATCAGCTCAGTGAGTTGCAGCATGGTGCTTGGAGAAGACAGAAGGTAGTGGCTTCCATCAGCTCAGTGAGTTGCAGCATGGTGCTTGGAGAAGACAGAAGGTAGTGGCTTCCATCAGCTCAGTGAGTTGCAGCATGGTGCTTGGAGAAGACAGAAGGTAGTGGCTTCCATCAGCTCAGTGAGTTGTAGCATGGTGCTTGGAGAAGACAGAAGGGTAGTTAGTGGCTTCCATCAGCTCAGTGAGTTGTAGCATGGTGCTTGGAGAAGACAGAAGGTAGTGGCTTCCATCAGCTCAGTGAGTTGCAGCATGGTGCTTGGAGAAGACAGAAGGGTAGTGGCTTCCATCAGCTCAGTGAGTTGTAGCATGGTGCTTGGAGAAGACAGAATGGTTGTAGATTCCATTAGCTCAGTGAGTTGTAGCATGGTGCTTGGAGAAGACAGAAGGGTAGTGGCATCCATTAGCTCAGTGAGTTGCAGGATGGTGCTTGGAGAAGACAGAAGGGTAGTGGCTTCCATCAGCTCAGTGAGTTGTAGCATGGTGCTTGGAGAAGACAGAATGGTTGTAGATTCCATTAGCTCAGTGAGTTGTAGCATGGTGCTTGGAGAAGACAGAAGGGTAGTGGCATCCATTAGCTCAGTGAGTTGCAGGATGGTGCTTGGAGAAGACAGAATGGTAGTGGCTTCCATCAGCTCAGTGAGTTGTAGCATGGTGCTTGGAGAAGACAGTAGGGTAGTGGCTTCCATCAGCTCAGTGAGTTGTAGCATGGTGCTTGGAGAAGACAGTAGGGTAGTGGCTTCCATCAGCTCAGTGAGTTGTAGCATGGTGCTTGGAGAAGACAGAATGGTTGTAGCTTCCATTAGCTCAGTGAGTTGTAGCATGGTGCTTTTAGAAGTCAGAAGGGTAGTGGCTTCCATCAGCTCAGTGAGTTGTAGCATGGTGCTTTTAGAAGTCAGAAGGGTAGTGGCTTCCATCAGCTCAGTGAGTTGTAGCATGGTGCTTTTAGAAGTCAGAAGGGTAGTGGCTTCCATCAGATCAGTGAGTTGCAACATCGTGCTTGGAAGGGACAGAAGGGTAGTGGCTTCCATCAGCTCAGTGAGTTGTAGCTTGGTGCTTGGAGAAGACAGAAGGGTAGATAGTGGCTTCCATCAGATCAAATCAAATCAAATCAAATTTTATTTGTCACATACACATGGTTAGCAGATGTTAATGCGAGTGTAGCGAAATGATTGTGCTTCTAGTTCCGACAATGCAGTAATAACCAACAAGTAATCTAACTAACAATCCCAAGACTACTGTCTTATACACAGTGTAAGGGGATAAAGAATATGTACATAAGGATATATGAATGAGTGATGGTACAGAGCAGCATAGGCAGGATACAGTAGATGGTGTCGAGTACAGTATATACATGAGGTGAGTATGTAAACAAAGTGGCATAGTTAAAGTGGCTAGTGATACATGTATTACATAAGGATGCAGTCGATGATATAGAGTACAGTATATACGTATGCATATGAGATGAATAATGTAGGGTAAGTAACATTATATAAGGTAGCATTGTTTAAAGTGGCTAGTGATATATTTACATAATTTCCCATCAATTCCCATTATTAAAGTGGCTGGAGTTGAGTCAGTGTCAGTGTCAGTGTGTTGGCAGCAGCCACTCAATGTTAGTGGTGGCTTTTTAACAGTCTGATGGCCTTGAGATAGAAGCTGTTTTTCAGTCTCTCGGTCCCAGCTTTGATGCACCTGTACTGTCCTCGCCTTCTGGATGATAGCGGGGTGAACAGGCAGTGGCTCGGGTGGTTGATGTCCTTGATGATCTTTATGGCCTTCCTGTAACATCGGGTGGTGTAGGTGTCCTGGAGGGCAGGTAGTTTACCCCCGGCGATGCGTTGTGCAGACCTCACTACCCTCTGGAGAGCCTTACGGTTGTGGGCGGAGAAGTTGATGATTGAGTTGGAGGCGTGCGTGGCCACGCAGTCGTGGGTGAACAGGGAGTACAGGAGAGGGCTCAGAACGCACCCTTGTGGGGCCCCAGTGTTGAGGATCAGCGGGGTGGAGATGTTGTTGCCTACCCTCACCACCTGGGGGCGGCCCGTCAGGAAGTCCAATACCCAGTTGCACAGGGCGGGGTCGAGACCCAGGGTCTCGAGCTTGATGACGAGCTTGGAGGGTACTATGGTGTTGAATGCCGAGCTGTAGTCGATGAACAGCATTCTCACATAGGTATTCCTCTTGTCCAGATGGGTTAGGGCAGTGTGCAGTGTGGTTGAGATTGCATCGTCTGTGGACCTATTTGGGCGGTAAGCAAATTGGAGTGGGTCTAGGGTGTCGGGTAGGGTGGAGGTGATATGGTCCTTGACTAGTCTCTCAAAGCACTTCATGATGACGGAAGTGAGTGCTACGGGCGGTAGTCGTTTAGCTCAGTTACCTTAGCTTTCTTGGGAACAGGAACAATGGTGGCCCTCTTGAAGCATGTGGGAACAGCAGACTGGTATAGGGATTGATTGAATATGTCCGTAAACACACCGGCCAGCTGGTCTGCGCATGCTCTGAGGGCGTGTCTGGGGATGCCGTCTGGGCCTGCAGCCTTGCGAGGGTTAACACGTTTAAATATCTTACTCACCTCGGCTGCAGTGAAGGAGAGTCCGCATGTTTTCGTTGCAGGCCGTGTCAGTGGCACTGTATTGTCCTCAAAGCGGGCAAAAAAGTTATTTAGTCTGCCTGGGAGCAGGACATCCTGGTCCGTGACTGGGCTGGATTTCTTCCTGTAGTCTGTGATTGACTGTAGACCCTGCCACATGCCTCTTGTGTCTGAGCCGTTGAATTGAGATTCTACTTTGTCTCTGTACTGACGCTTAGCTTGTTTGATAGCCTTGCGGAGGGAATAGCTGCACTGTTTGTATTCGGTCATGTTACCAGTCACCTTGCCCTGATTAAAAGCAGTGGTTCGCGCTTTCAGTTTCACGCGAATGCTGCCATCAATCCACGGTTTCTGGTTAGGGAATGTTTTAATCGTTGCTATGGGAACGACATATTCAACGCACGTTCTAATGAACTCGCACACCGAATGAGCGTATTCGTCAATATTGTTATCTGACGCAATACGAAACATGTCCCAGTCCACGTGATGGAAGCAGTCTTGGAGTGTGGATCAGTGAGTTGTAGCTTGGTGCTTGGAGAAGACAGAAGGGTAGATAGTGGCTTCCATCAGATCAGTGAGTTCAGCATGGTGCTTGGAGAAGACAGAAGGGTTGTGGCTTCCATCAGCTCAGTGAGTTGTAGCATGGTGCTTGGAGAAGATAGAAGGGTAGTGGCATCCATTAGCTCAGTGAGTTGCAGGATGGTGCTTGGAGAAGACAGTAGGGTAGTGGCTTCCATCAGCTCAGTGAGTTGTAGCATGGTGCTTGGAGAAGACAGTAGGGTAGTGGCTTCCATCAGCTCAGTGAGTTGTAGCATGGTGCTTGGAGAAGACAGAATGGTTGTAGCTTCCATTAGCTCAGTGAGTTGTAGCATGGTGCTTTTAGAAGTCAGAAGGGTAGTGGCTTCCATCAGCTCAGTGAGTTGTAGCATGGTGCTTTTAGAAGTCAGAAGGGTAGTGGCTTCCATCAGATCAGTGAGTTGCAACATCGTGCTTGGAAGGGACAGAAGGGTAGTGGCTTCCATCAGCTCAGTGAGTTGTAGCTTGGTGCTTGGAGAAGACAGAAGGGTAGATAGTGGCTTCCATCAGATCAAATCAAATCAAATCAAATTTTATTTGTCACATACACATGGTTAGCAGATGTTAATGCGAGTGTAGCGAAATGATTGTGCTTCTAGTTCCGACAATGCAGTAATAACCAACAAGTAATCTAACTAACAATTCCAAGACTACTGTCTTATACACAGTGTAAGGGGATAAAGAATATGTACATAAGGATATATGAATGAGTGATGGTACAGAGCAGCATAGGCAGGATACAGTAGATGGTGTCGAGTACAGTATATACATGAGGTGAGTATGTAAACAAAGTGGCATAGTTAAAGTGGCTAGTGATACATGTATTACATAAGGATGCAGTCGATGATATAGAGTACAGTATATACGTATGCATAGGAGATGAATAATGTAGGGTAAGTAACATTATATAAGGTAGCATTGTTTAAAGTGGCTAGTGATATATTTACATCATTTCCCATCAATTCCCATTATTAAAGTGGCTGGAGTTGAGTCAGTGTCAGTGTCAGTGTGTTGGCAGCAGCCACTCAATGTTAGTGGTGGCTTTTTAACAGTCTGATGGCCTTGAGATAGAAGCTGTTTTTCAGTCTCTCGGTCCCAGCTTTGATGCACCTGTACTGTCCTCGCCTTCTGGATGATAGCGGGGTGAACAGGCAGTGGCTCGGGTGGTTGATGTCCTTGATGATCTTTATGGCCTTCCTGTAACATCGGGTGGTGTAGGTGTCCTGGAGGGCAGGTAGTTTACCCCCGGCGATGCGTTGTGCAGACCTCACTACCCTCTGGAGAGCCTTACGGTTGTGGGCGGAGAAGTTGATGATTGAGTTGGAGGCGTGCGTGGCCACGCAGTCGTGGGTGAACAGGGAGTACAGGAGAGGGCTCAGAACGCACCCTTGTGGGGCCCCAGTGTTGAGGATCAGCGGGGTGGAGATGTTGTTGCCTACCCTCACCACCTGGGGGCGGCCCGTCAGGAAGTCCAAAACCCAGTTGCACAGGGCGGGGTCGAGACCCAGGGTCTCGAGTTTGATGACGAGCTTGGAGGGTACTATGGTGTTGAATGCCGAGCTGTAGTCGATGAACAGCATTCTCACATAGGTATTCCTCTTGTCCAGATGGGTTAGGGCAGTGTGCAGTGTGGTTGAGATTGCATCGTCTGTGGACCTATTTGGGCGGTAAGCAAATTGGAGTGGGTCTAGGGTGTCGGGTAGGGTGGAGGTGATATGGTCCTTGACTAGTCTCTCAAAGCACTTCATGATGACGGAAGTGAGTGCTACGGGCAGTAGTCGTTTAGCTCAGTTACCTTAGCTTTCTTGGGAACAGGAACAATGGTGGCCCTCTTGAAGCATGTGGGAACAGCAGACTGGTATAGGGATTGATTGAATATGTCCGTAAACACACCGGCCAGCTGGTCTGCGCATGCTCTGAGGGCGTGTCTGGGGATGCCGTCTGGGCCTGCAGCCTTGCGAGGGTTAACACGTTTAAATATCTTACTCACCTCGGCTGCAGTGAAGGAGAGTCTGCATGTTTTCGTTGCAGGCCGTGTCTGTGGCACTGTATTGTCCTCAAAGCGGGCAAAAAAGTTATTTAGTCTGCCTGGGAGCAGGACATCCTGGTCCGTGACTGGGCTGGATTTCTTCCTGTAGTCTGTGATTGACTGTAGACCCTGCCACATGCCTCTTGTGTCTGAGCCGTTGAATTGAGATTCTACTTTGTCTCTGTACTGACGCTTAGCTTGTTTGATAGCCTTGCGGAGGGAATAGCTGCACTGTTTGTATTCGGTCATGTTACCAGTCACCTTGCCCTGATTAAAAGCAGTGGTTCGCGCTTTCAGTTTCACGCGAATGCTGCCATCAATCCACGGTTTCTGGTTAGGGAATGTTTTAATCGTTGCTATGGGAACGACATATTCAACGCACGTTCTAATGAACTCGCACACCGAATGAGCGTATTCGTCAATATTGTTATCTGACGCAATACGAAACATGTCCCAGTCCACGTGATGGAAGCAGTCTTGGAGTGTGGATCAGTGAGTTGTAGCTTGGTGCTTGGAGAAGACAGAAGGGTAGATAGTGGCTTCCATCAGATCAGTGAGTTCAGCATGGTGCTTGGAGAAGACAGAAGGGTTGTGGCTTCCATCAGCTCAGTGAGTTGTAGCATGGTGCTTGGAGAAGATAGAAGGTTGTGGATTCCATCAGCTCAGTGAGTTGCAGCATGGTTCTTGGAGAAGACAGAAGGGTAGATAGTGGCTTCCATTAGCTCAGTGAGTTGCTGCATGGTAATTGGAGAAGACAGAAGGTAGTGGCTTCCATTAGCTCAGTGAGTTGCAGCATGGTGCTTGGAGAAGACAGAAGGTAGTGGCTTCCATCAGCTCAGTGAGTTGTAGCATGGTGTTTGGAGAAGACAGAAGGTAGTGGCTTCCATTAGCTCAGTGAGTTGCAGCATGGTGCTTGGAGAAGATCATGAAGTCACAACAGTGTTGTACTTACATAATAATACAGTACCACTCAAATGTAGCTTGTTTAGGTTAGGAGAGATAATAGTCTCAACCATGTTGGAACCATTGACTCTCTGCTCAAGGGACATTATTTACGCTATACCTCCTGTGCCATAAAGGTCCCGACCTCCTAGGAGACCCCTTAGTAAACTTCCATAGAAGCAGGCTACAGTAGAGACAGCCATAGATTTCTATCTACCCCTTCCCCTTTACAGACTCTTAAGTGTAACTACTGCTCAACCATTGAAGTGAATCTATCTCTCTCAGCCGTCTCAGTGGTCAGACCATAGCCTGACCAAGACGGTAGGTAATGAGTGTGTGTAAATCTGGGTAATCCGTCAGAAAGGACCATTGACGCCTGTCTTGTTCTATTGAGTTGACGTCGATGTCGTTTAAGAGTGCTCTGTCGATACACTTAAATGAGAACAGATTTTTCTCAAACGACTCAAAGAAATAGAAAAATGACGTTTCTCTCTCTCTCTCTCTCTCTCTCTCTCTCTCTCTCTCTCTCTCTCTCTCTTTCTCTCTCTCTCTCTCTCTTTCTCTCCTGCTCGTTCCTGCTCGTTCCTCTGTTATGACTGAGACAGACTCACTAAGGGGATGATCTGTGTTGGTGGATGTTAGCAGTTTGGAATAATGACAGTTAGCACTGTAGACCAACATCATATACAGTGACCTCTTATTGTATATTAACCTGTTACTGTATGTTAACCTGTTACTGTATGTTAACCTGTTACTGTATGTTAACCTGTTACTGTATGTCAGTCAGCAAACGTATGTCAATCTGTATGGAGAGTAGGCCAAAAGAGAGGGCAGGAGAAGGAAAGAGTGAGAGAGGAGAAGTTGGGGAGGGGATAGAGGAGTAGAGGAAAAGGGGATCTGTGATGAAAGGGTAGTCCTTGGTTGGTGCAAGTCCCATACCTGTGCTTGAGACCTGTTTTGGACTATTTCTTCACTTTACTTCTCTCTTTCACAATTGGCGATGACAGGTATCTGTAGCTAGACAGTGGATCATAGAAGAGTGAGGAACACAGCTGGAGAAGTCCAATCAGTGGGGGCTGCTGAGGAGTGACAGCTCATTATAATGTCTGGAACGGAGCAAATGGAATGGGATCAAATAAAATACAATTTATTTATATAGCCCTTCGTACATCAGCTGATATCTCAAAGTGCTGTACAGAAACCCAGCCTAAAACCCCAAACAGCAAGCAATGCAGGTGTTGAAGCATGGTGGCTAGGAAGAACTCCCTAGAAAGGCCAAAACCTAGGAAGAAACCTAGAGAGGAAACAGGCTATGAGGGTTGGCCAGTCCTCTTCTGTTTGTGCCCGGTGGAGATAATAACAGAACATGGCCAAGATGTTCAAATGTTCATAGATGACCAGCAAGGTCAAATAATAATAATCACAGTGGTTGTCGAGGGTGCAACAGGTCAGCACCTCAGGAGTAAATGTCAATTGGCTTTTCATAGCCGATCATTGAGAGTATCACTACCACTCCTGCTGTCTCTAGAGAGTTGAAAACAGCAGTTCTGGGACAGGTAGCACGTCCGGTGAACAGGTCAGGGTTCCATAGCTGCAGGCAGAACAGTTGAAACTGGAGCAGCAGCACGGCTAGGTGGACTGGGGACAGCAAGGAGTCATCAGGCCAGGTAGTCCTGAGGCATGGTCCTAGGGCTCAGGTCCTCCTATCAAACACACATGGAAACCATGATGTATTCGATACCATTTCACCAATTCCGTGCCTGCGTTTATGAACGTGTGAGTGTGTGTGTGCACATTCATGTGTATGTGTGTGTGTGTGTGTGTGCGACATGTGTGACATGTGTATGTGTGTGTACATGTGACAGAGTGCTTCAGGTCCTCTCTCCCCTTTTTCCCCAATCTCGTCTGCTCTCCTGTTTTGTCCGTTCCTCCCAGAAGAGGATTTCTGCTTTTCACACAGTAAATGTCTCTCTTCCAATAGAAGGAGCCTGGTGCAGTCTACCATTCACCCCCTATAATGGCGGAGCTGTTAGATTCCTCTGCCTGATAGTCAGCCTGCGTCCAGACGTCATTCCTCAGAAAAGCTGCTGTTCTGGTTATGGACAGCCTCTTAGTCAGCACATTGTATTCACACACTCACACATTCACAGCTCACCGCATGCCGTTAAGACAATCACACACACACATACACACACACACACACACACACACACACACACACACACACACACACACACACACACACTGAGGCCTTTAGAGGCTATAATAGTCCTACAGGAGTGAGGCAGGACCTACACTCTTAGAAAAAAGAGTTCCAAGAGGGTTCTTCAGCTGTACCCATAGGAGAACCCTTTTTGGATCCACGTAGAACCCTCTGTGGAAAGGGTTCTACATGGAACAGAAATTGGTTCTTCAAAAGGGTTCTCCAATGGGGACAGCTGAAGAACCCTTTTAGGTTCTAGATAACACCTTTTTTTTCAGAGTGTAGGTGAACGCCTGAGAAAGAATTAGTAAGCAAGGGGCTTACTAGATTGGTTACCTTGGGTACATTGGGGTACCAACGCTCCAGAGTGGGCTGTATTGAGGTAGCACTTCTAACAGTGTGTTTGCTGTTCAGATAACCCCAGTCTAACTGTAGGGTAGATAAAGACACTTACTGACATGCCACACGACACAATGCTACCTACCCAACTGGCTTCATCTAGAGCTGTGGAAGGGCTGTGATCACCAACATTACCCTCTTCTGTCTATGTGTGAGTGTTTTGTGTGTGCGTGATTGTGAGTGTGTGTGTGTGTTTGTGTATATATGTTTGTCCAGACAGGGTAAAACACCAGTTAGGAGTCCCCTCTTTCCCAAATGGAGTCCAGACCGTTGCTCTCTCTTCTCTCTCTCTCTCTCTCTCATTCTCTCACTCTCTCTCATTCTCCACACGAATAAACCCAAATTACATATCTACCCCGTAAGTTATTTTCTCTCTTCCCGTCTGTTGTTTCCTATCTTCTGTTTTTCTCCCTCTATTTTTCTTTTTCACTTGGAAGTAGGAGAGAGAGAGAAAAGGGATAGGAAGTATCTAGCAGGGTTAGTGGTGCGGAGGTAAGCCACAGGTATATGTAAGTGCAGTCCCAAATCGCTGTCTCACAGAGCAACACTTGAATGGGTTACTAATGGCCCGGCCCTGTGTCACATGGCTCTGATTCTAATGTGTAAATTGCGTGGCCATGCCTTTACTGTGGATGAGAGGGTGGAATAATTATTACATGCTGAGAATACCTCACCCGCAGCCACCTCCCAGACAACACACACACATGCACATATGCATGCATGCACGCACACACACGGTCAGTGCACAAGTGTGTGTGTGTGTGTGTGTGTGTGTGTGTGTGTGTGTGTGTGTGTGTGTGTGTGTGTGTGTGTGTGTGTGTGTGTGTGTGTGTGTGTGTGTGTGTGTGTGTGTGCGTGTGTGTGCATGCATATGTGCATGTGTGTGTGTGTGTGTTGTCTGAGAGGTGGCCGCGGGTGAAGTATTCTCATTATGTAATAATTAAGATTACCACTGCAACTACACAACACAACACACGACAACACAACACACATACAGTACTATTTAATATAACACTAATGAACATACACTATTGAATATAACACTATTGATATATACTATTTAATATAACACTAATGAACATACACTATTGAATATAACACTATTGACATATACTATTTAATATAACACTAATGAACATACACTATTGAATATAACACTAATGAACATACACTATTGAATATTGAATAATGAATATGGACACTGTGTTAACAACCCTCCAGGCAAGCTTCAATGCCATACAACTCTCCTTCCGTGGCCTCCAATTGCTCTTAAATACAAGTAAAACTAAATGCATGCTCTTCAACCGATCGCTACCTGCACCTACCCGCCTGTCCAACATCACTACTCTGAACGGCTCTGACTTAGAATACGTGGACAACTACAAATACTTAGGTGTCTGGTTAGACTGTAAACTCTCCTTCCAGACCCATATCAAACATCTCCAATCCAAAGTTAAATCTAGAATTGGCTTCCTATTTCGCAACAAAGCATCCTTCACTCATGCTGCCAAACATACCCTTGTAAAACTGACCATCCTACCAATCCTCGACTTTGGCGATGTCATTTACAAAATAGCCTCCAATACCCTACTCAACAAATTGGATGCAGTCTATCACAGTGCAATCCGTTTTGTCACCAAAGCCCCATATACTACCCACCATTGCGACCTGTACGCTCTCGTTAGCTGGCCCTCGCTTCATACTCGTCGCCAAACCCACTGGCTCCATGTCATCTACAAGACCCTGCTAGGTAAAGTCCCCCCTTATCTCAGCTCGCTGGTCACCATAGCATCTCCCACCTGTAGCACACGCTCCAGCAGGTATATCTCTCTAGTCACCCCCAAAACCAATTCTTTCTTTGGCTGCCTCTCTTTCCAGTTCTCTGCTGCCAATGACTGGAACAAACTACAAAAATCTCTGAAACTGGAAACAATTATCTCCCTCATTAGCTTTAAGGACCAACTGTCAGAGCAGCTCACAGATTACTGCACCTGTACATAGCCCACCTATAATTTAGCCCAAACAACTACCTCTTTCCCAACTGTATTTAATTTATTTATTTATTTTGCTCCTTTGCACCCCATTATTTTTATTTCTACTTTGCACATTCTTCCATTGCAAAACTACCATTCCAGTGTTTTACTTGCTATATTGTATTTACCTTGCCACCATGGCCTTTTTTGCCTTTACCTCCCTTCTCACCTCATTTGCTCACATTGTATATAGACTTGTTTATACTGTATTATTGACTGTATGTTTGTTTTACTCCATGTGTAACTCTGTGTCGTTGTATCTGTCGAACTGCTTTGCTTTATCTTGGCCAGGTCGCAATTGTAAATGAGAACTTGTTCTCAACTTGCCTACCTGGTTAAATAAAGGTAAAATAAAATAAATAAATAAAAAATACAACACTAATGGACATACACTGTTGAATATAACACTAATGAACATACGCTATTGAATATAACACTAATGAACATACACTATTGAATATAACACTAATGAACATACACTATTGAATATAACACTAATGAACATACACTATTGAATATAACACTAATGAACATACACTATTGAATATAACACTAATGAACATACACTATTGAATATAACACTAATGAACATACACTATTTAATATAACACTAATGAACATACACTATTTAATAGTATACAGTGCCTTCAGAAAGTATTCACACACCTTGACTTCTCCCACATTTTGTTGTGTTACAGCCTGAATTTAAATGGATTATATTGATATTTTGTGTCACTGGCCTACACACAATATCGCATAATGTAAAGTGAAATTATGTTTTTAGAATTTTATGCAAAAGAATAAATAAATGAAAAGCTGAAATGTCTTGAGTCAATAAGAATTCAACCCCTTTGTTATGGCAAGACTAAATATGTTCAGTGGTAAAGTCATATGACTTGCATGCAATTATAGTGTTTAACATGATTTTTGAATGATTATCTCATCTCTCTGCCCTACATAAACAATTATCTGTAAGGTCCCTCAGTCGAGCAGTACATGTCAAACACAGATTCAACCACAAAGATCAGGGACGTTTTTCCAATACCTCGCAAAGAAGTGTACCTATTGGTAGATGGGTAAAAAAAAGGACATTGAATATCCCTTTGAGCATGGTGAAGTTATTAATTACACTTTAGATGGTTTATCAATACACCCAGTCATTAGAAAGACACAGGTGTCCTTCCTAACTCAGTTGCCAGAGAGGAAGGAAACAACTCAGGGATTTCACCATGAGGCCAATGGTGACTTTAAAACAGTTAGAGTTTAATGGCTGTGATAAGAGAAAACTGAGGATGGATCAACAGCATTGTAATTACTCCACAATACTAACCTAAGTTAGAGTGAAAAGAAGGAAGCCTGCACAGCATAAAAAATACTCCAGCCACCCAAATCATAGACTGTTCCGCAAGGCAAGCGGTACCGGAGCGCCAAGTCTAGGTCCAAAAGACTCCTTAAGAGCTTCTATCCCCAAGCCATAAGACTGCTGGACAATTAATCAAATGGCCAACAAATCTCCTTTGTTTTTATACTGCTGCTACTTGCTCTTTATTATCTATACATAGTCATTTTACCCCTACCTACATGTAAAAATTACCTCGACTAACCTGTACTCCCACACATTGCCTCAGTACTGGTACCCCCTGCATATAGCACACACACAAACATCCCAGTGTGAATGTAAACAAATGGATACAGTGAGAGGAAACACACCTATAAAGACTTCCCGTTTTCTTGATGCGCTTTTAAAGGGACCTCTGATTCTCAGGATCTGTGTGTGTGTGTGTGTTTGTGTGTGTGTGCGTGTGTTTGTATGTTTGAGAATGCATGCTTTGGGCCTTTGAGATGAGCTGAGATGAGCCATGCCAGGCATACAGTACGGGAATGTGTCTTTTACTCAACACAAACACTAATTTATTCTCTATTCTCTCACGGGAGAGGCAGCAGATTTCTCTGAGCAGAGGAAGCTTCAGGTTACCTCCTCTAAATAATATATGTTCCTCACTGCTCAGAGTAGGACCAAATCACACACACACACACACATGCACGCACGCACGCACACACACACACACACACACAGACACAGACACAGACACAGACACAGACACAGACACAGACACAGACACACACACACACACACACACACACACAGGTGGTGCGCAACCTCTCTCACACACACACGCATACACACAAACAGACACACAAAGAGACGCACACACAAACACATGCACTGTTCAGTGAGCAGACTTGGCCCAAACCTCAAAATATTCACTGGCTTGAGTAAATATGGAAATTCTTCGGGATTAGAAGTGAACACCGAGAGATAGATTCTTTAGGGTTAGAAGTGAACACAGAGACATTCTTCAGGGTTAGAAGTGAACACAGAGAGAGAGATTCTTCAGGGTTAGAAGTGAACACAGAGAGAGATTCTTCAGGGTTAGAAGTGAACACAGAGAGATTCTTCAGGGTTAGAAGTGAACACAGAGATTCTTCAGGGTTAGACGTGAACACAGAGCGATTCTTCAGGATTAGAAGTGAACACAGAGAGATTCTTCAGGGTTAGAAGTGAACACAAAGAGATTCTTCAGGGATTAAAAGAGAGATGTTTTTCTGTCTGTACAGTGGAGGTTATTTTCTCTGCCACATTAGATACTCACCTTTCTTACCAGGGGTTAAGTGCTCTCTCTCTCTCTCTCTCTCTCTCTCTCTCTCTCTCTCTCTCTCTCTCTCTCTCTCTCTCTCTCTCTCTCTCTCTCTCTCTCTCTCTCTCTCTCTATCCATCCATCCATCCATCGCTCTCTCACAAACATACTTTTTGATGTGGCTTCTGCCTTAATGTTTCTGACAGGGAAACTGAACCTCACACCACTAAAAGTAGCAGTGTGTGGTCAGGTTACTATGGTGAATAGATGTGGTGTGGAAACCTCAGAAACTCTAATGGAATGATGAGATGGACAGCAGAGGGAGGATGAGATGAAAGCGAAGATGGGGAAAGGGAGGAGTGAATGAAGTGATTGGGCATGAAGGGATGGGGGAGGAGAGGGATAAAATGAGAGGAGAGATTGAGACATTTAGAGAGTCCTGTCAACCTGCATTTCTTAGGGTCTCAACACTCTGACCCTAGCTTCCAATTAGTGCCCCCCCCAACACACACACGCACCAACTCTAGTCATGTCCCTTGTCACGGTGCTGAAGGGTAGACAGGTCTCTCTCTCTCTCTCTCTCTCTCTCTCTCTCTGCCCCAGTCAGGTCCCAGGTTGCTGGAGTAGCAACACTGCTGGATGCTGACACACTAATACCACTCTCAGAGACACTCAGAAACACTCTGATACCATCCTCACTCTCAGAGACACTCAGAAACACTCTGATATCATCCTCACTCTGAGAGACACTCAGAAACACTCTGATACCATCCTCACTCTGAGAGACACTCAGAAACACTCTGATATCATCCTCACTCTGAGAGACACTCAGAAACACTCTGATACCATCCTCACTCTCAGAGACACTCAGAAACACTCTGATACCATCCTCACTCTGAGAGACACTCAGAAACACTCTGGCGCCATCCTCACTCTCAGAGACACTCAGAAACACTCTGATACCATCCTCACTCTCAGAGACACTCGGAAACACTCTGATACCATCCTCACTCTGAGAGACACTCAGAAACACTCTGATACCACCCTCACTCTCAGAGACACTCAGAAACAGTCTGATACCATCCTCACTCTGAGAGACACTCAGAAACACTCTGATACCATCCTCACTCTGAGAGACACTCAGAAACACTCTGATACCATCCTCACTCTGAGAGACACTCAGAAACACTCTGATACCATCCTCACTCTCAGAGACACTCAGAAACACTCTGATACCATCCTCACCCTCAGAGACACTCAGAAACACTCTGATACCATCCTCACTCTGAGAGACACTCAGAAACACTCTGATGTCATCCTCACTCTGAGAGACACTCAGAAACACTCTGATACCATCCTCACTCTGAGAGACACTCAGAAACACTCTGATATCATCCTCACTCTGAGAGACACTCAGAAACACTCTGATACCATCCTCACTCTCAGAGACACTCAGAAACACTCTGATACCATCCTCACTCTGAGAGACACTCAGAAACACTCTGGCGCCATCCTCACTCTCAGAGACACTCAGAAACACTCTGATACCATCCTCACTCTCAGAGACACTCGGAAACACTCTGATACCATCCTCACTCTGAGAGACACTCAGAAACACTCTGATACCACCCTCACTCTCAGAGACACTCAGAAACAGTCTGATACCATCCTCACTCTGAGAGACACTCAGAAACACTCTGATACCATCCTCACTCTGAGAGACACTCAGAAACACTCTGATACCATCCTCACTCTGAGAGACACTCAGAAACACTCTGATACCATCCTCACTCTCAGAGACACTCAGAAACACTCTGATACCATCCTCACCCTCAGAGACACTCAGAAACACTCTGATACCATCCTCACTCTGAGAGACACTCAGAAACACTCTGATGTCATCCTCACTCTGAGAGACACTCAGAAACACTCTGATATCATCCTCACTCTGAGAGACACTCAGAAACACTCTGATATCATCCTCACTCTGTGAGACACTCAGAAACACTCTGATATCATCCTCACTCTGAGAGACACTCAGAAACACTCTGATACCATCCTCACTCTGAGAGACACTCAGAAACACTCTGGTACCATCCTCACTCTGAGAGACACTCAGAAACACTCTGATACCATCCTCACTCTGAGAGACACTCAGAAACACTCTGATATCATCCTCATTCTGAGAGACACTCAGAAACTCGCTGATACCATCCTCACTCTGACAGACACTCAGAAACACTCTGATACCATCCTCACTCTGAGAGACACTCAGAAACACTCTGATACCATCCTCACTCTGACAGACACTCAGAAACACTCTGATACCATCCTCACTCTGAGAGACACTCAGAAACACACTGATACCATCCTCACTCTGACAGACACTCAGAAACACTCTGATACCATCCTCACTCTGAGAGACACTCAGAAACACTCTGATACCATCCTCACTCTGAGAGACACTCAGAAACACTCTGATACCATCCTCACTCTGAGAGACACTCAGAAACACTCTGATACCATCCTCACTCTCAGAGACACTCAGAAACACTCTGGTACCATCCTCACTCTCAGAGACACTCAGAAACACTCTGATACCATCCTCACTCTGAGAGACACTCAGAAACACTCTGATACCATCCTCACTCTGAGAGACACTCAGAAACACTCTGATATCATCCTCATTCTGAGAGACACTCAGAAACACTCTGATATCATCCTCACTCTGAGAGACACTCAGAAACACTCTGATACCATCGTCTTTCTGAGAGACACTCAGAAGCACTCTGGCGCCATCCTCACTCTGAGAGACACTCAGAAACACTCTGATATCATCCTCACTCTGAGAGACACTCAGAAACACTCTGATATCATCCTCACTCTGAGAGACACTCAGAAACACTCTGATACCATCCTCACTCTGAGAGACACTCAGAAACACTCTGATACCATCCTCACTCTGAGAGACACTCAGAAACACTCTGATACCATCCTCACTCTGAGAGACACTCAGAAACACTCTGATATCATCCTCACTCTGAGAGACACTGAGAAACACTCTGATACCATCCTCACTCTGAGAGACACTCAGAAACACTCTGATATCATCCTCACTCTGAGAGACACTGAGAAACACTCTGATACCATCCTCACTCTGAGAGACACTCAGAAACACTCTGATATCATCCTCACTCTCAGAGACACTCAGAAACACTCTGATACCATCCTCATTCTGAGAGACACTCAGAAATACTCTGATATCATCCTCATTCTGAGAGACACTCAGAAACACTCTGATATCATCCTCACTCTGAGAGACACTCAGAAACACTCTGATACCATCCTCTTTCTGAGAGACACTCAGAAGCACTCTGGCGCCATCCTCACTCTGAGAAACACTCAGAAACACTCTGATATCATCCTCACTCTGAGAGACACTCAGAAACACTCTGATATCATCCTCACTCTGAGAGACACTCAGAAACACTCTGATACCATCCTCACTCTGAGAGACACTCAGAAACACTCTGATACCATCCTCACTCTGAGAGACACTCAGAAACACTCTGATATCATCCTCACTCTGAGAGACACTCAGAAACACTCTGATATCGTCCTCACTCTGAGAGACACTCAGAAACACTCTGATATCATCCTCACTCTCAGAGACACTCAGAAACACTCTGATACCATCCTCATTCTGAGAGACACTCAGAAACACGCTGATATCATCCTCACTCTGAGAGACACTCAGAAACACTCTGATATCATCCTCACTCTGAGAGACACTCAGAAACACTCTGATACCATCCTCACTCTGAGAGACACTCAGAAACACACTGATACCATCCTCACTCTCAGAGACACTCAGAAACACTCTGATATCATCCTCACTCTGACAGACACTCAGAAACACTCTGATATCATCCTCACTCTGAGAGACACTCAGAAACACTCTGATATAATCCTCACTCTCAGAGACACTCAGAAACACTCTGATACCATCCTCTTTCTGAGAGACACTCAGAAGCACTCTGGCGCCATCCTCACTCTGAGAGACACTCAGAAACACTCTGATACCATCCTCACTCTGAGAGACACTCAGAAACACTCTGATACCATCCTCACTCTGAGAGACACTCAGAAACACTCTGATACCATCCTCACTCTGAGAGACACTCAGAAACACTCTGATATCATCCTCACTCTGAGAGACACTCAGAAACACTCTGATATCATCCTCACTCTCAGAGACACTCAGAAACACTCTGGTACCATCCTCTTTCTGAGAGACACTCAGAAGCACTCTGGCGCCATCCTCACTCTGAGAGACACTCAGAAACACTCTGATATCATCCTCATTCTGAGAGACACTCAGAAACACTCTGATACCATCCTCACTCTGATAGACACTCAGAAACACTCTGATATCATCCTCACTCTCAGAGACACTCAGAAACACTCTGATACCATCCTCACTCTGAGAGACACTCAGAAACACTCTGGTACCATCCTCACTCTGAGAGACACTCAGAAACACTCTGATACCATCCTCACGCTGAGAGACACTCGGAAACACTCTGATAAACTCAGAAACACTCCTCACTCTGAGACATACAGAATCTACATGCACTGCCGCATCAGATAGCAGCTTTTTACTTTCTAAATGTACAGTATTCCTGATCTGGAAATGTTCACCTAATTCTACCTATCCCATTTTTCACATAGTTGACACATGCATGGGTTTCTATTCATTGAAATGGATGTATTGAAAAAAATTGTTACTAGTCGTTTATTTAAAGGGACCATGTGCAATTAAAAACATACATTTCGGATAGTGAAATAGGATGTTTGCACCAGAGTTAGCTCAACACAGATCATTTTTATTTGAAGTCCTAGCTAAATATAGCTAAATACATAAACATAGTTAAATACACATACACATCCCTCCTACAGTAGTATAGTAGGATATAACAGATTAAAACAAATACAGGAAACAACAAATAAATAGATTAAATACAGGACACATCATAAAACACATTGAGAGTTGAGTACATTAAGAATCAGTCAATGTGTGCAGGATTGATGCGCCTTGATCCATATTTTGCCCTCCATGGAGAAGCATTTAAAGTCGCTAGTGCTTCTTAAGGTGGAAGGGAGGGAATTCCATTTCCTGTTGCCTGAGGTGGAGAATAACCAGCTAGCACATTTGGTCCCTAGGAAGATGTGGGAACATGTGCTTTTGGTTTCCCATTTGGTTCTGGGATCTGAGCCATCCATTTCCTGGCTAGTAAAACTGAAAGTTTTTTATGTTCTGAGAATGGAAGTGAAAATTCTGCCTGTTCTGGGAACGTTTATTTTTAGGTTGCAGGGAGGTGCTGAGAACATTTTACTCTGGTTCCTTGAAAGTCCCCATGGAGGTTTATTAAAACCTACACAGAAAATTTCACTGCTAGCTTATTTTGGGTAAAAAAAATGTTTTTAACTCCAACGACAGATAGGATGGAGCTAGCATGCCGTGTTTTTTATATATACAAAGCTGTTAATTTCAATCTATTCAAACAGACCCCATTTCAAAGGAACTAAGCACTCATTAAGATCAGGTGTGGCCAATTAGTGAGGCCAACACACCTGAACACACTTAACCTCTTGAAACTAGGGGGCACTACTTTTATTTTTGGAAAAATAACGTTCCCAAAATAAACCGCCTATTTCTCAGGACCAGATGCTAGAATATGCATATAATTGACAGCTTAGGATAGAAAACACTATAAAGTTTCCAAAACTGTAAAAATATTGTCTGAGAGTATAACAGAACTGATATTGCAGGCGAAATCATGAGAAAAATCCAATCAGGAAGTGACTCTTATTTTGAAACCCCTGTCTTTCTATGCATCCCTATTGCTCATTGAAAGGGATATCAACCAGATTCCTTTTTCTGTGGCTTCCCTAAGGTGTCTACAGCCTTTAGACGTAGTTTCAGGCCTTTATTTTGAAGAATGAGCGTAAACGACTACATTGCATCAGTGGCCAGCTGAGGGCTCTGAGAGTGATAGCGTGAAACCCAGAGGACTAAACATAAAGGCCAATGTCTACACCTCTCCCCCCTCCCTCCTCCCTCCCCCCCTTCCTCCTCTTCCTCTCTCCCTCCTCCTTCCCTCCCCTTCCTTCTTTTCCTCTCTCCCTCCTCCTTCCCTCCCCTTCCTTCTTTTCCTCTCTCCCTCCTCCCTCCCTCCCCTTCCTTCTCTTCCTCTCTCCCTCCTCCCTCCCCTTCCTTCTCTTCCTCTCTCCCTCCTCCCTCCCTCCCCTTCCTTCTCTTCGCTCTCTACTCCCCTCTCTCACACTTTGTTTTTTGAATGCTTTTTCCTCTCTCTACCCTCCCCTCTTTCTGTCCCTAACTCCCCGGTCTCCCTCTCTGTTTGAGACGTGTGCATGTGTGCTTTTCTTTTTGTGTGCATATTGCGTGCCTGTTTGTTTGCATGTGTGTGTGTGTGTGTGTGTGTGTGTGTGTGTGTGTGTGTGTGTGTGTGTGTGTGTGTGTGTGTGTGTGTGTGTGTGTTTGGTTTGTGTGTGTGTGCGCGTGTGTGTGTGTGTGTGTGTGTGTGTGTGTGTGTGTGTGTGTGTGTGTGTGTGTGTGTGTGTGTGTGTGTGTGTGTGTGTGTGTGTGTGTGTGTGTGCGTGTGTTTGGTTTGTGTGTGTGCGCGTGTGTGTGTGTGTGTGTGTGTGCGTGCGTGCGTGTGTTTGGTTTGTGTGTGTGCGCGCGCGTGTGTGTGTGTGTGTGTGTGTGTGTGTGTGTGTGTGTGTGTGTGTGTGTGTGTGTGTGTGTGTGTGTGTGTGTGTGTGTGTGCGTGCGTGCGTGCGTGCGTGCGTGTGTTTGGTTTGTGTGCGCGTGTTGCTCCTCACATCGCTCAGTGCTTTGGGACCAACAGAGTGTCTGTTTTGAGGACAACAGCAGGGGTCTAATGGAAAGCCTTTGTTGACTTTAACGAATTACCAACCGCCGCCAAAATAAATATAATCTGCTTTGTGGATTAGCAGCTACAGACCAGTCTACCTACAGACGGTATAGAACGCCAGCCAGCCAGCCATTCAGCCAGTCAGCCAGCCAGCCATTCAGACACACTATGCCAGCCTCTCTCTCTCCAGTGACCCTCCTCTATAAAACACCCGGTGAAGATGTAAATTAAGACCTAGAGTATTAGTTATCAGTGATACGCAGTGACACCCTGTATAATGTTGGGTCGGACTTCAAAGCCGACGGTTTTGTGTTGCGTCCTATAGGCCTAACCCTTTTAGAGACATGGCAGGCTGCTAACGGGCACACGTCCCGTCTCAGCTCAAATAGAGCGAGAGAGATGAAGGGAAGGAGGGCCAAGGGAGTTGAGTTTTTACTTTTTAGAATACTTTATTTCTCTGCTGCTGTTTATTCGAGTAAAAATGGAAGATGTGCTGTAGTGGTGTTTCCTAGTGCTTCAGTACATCCATCCCAACACATGAAAGACATTAGGCCAGCTGTGGGAAATAGATATGGATGTCTGTGTAGACCACGTTAGCCTGTGTTTGGGGTAGGTTTGGGGTAGCCCTGGATCAGATAGACACCTGGGAACAAGAATGTGCTGGAGCAGACTATACGTTTAGAAATACTCAGTGTGAGGACTTCTAGCATTTCTCAACACTTCTACATTGATATTTACAGTATTAGAATGTTTGTGTTTCATCACATTGTAATTGTAGAGGGGTAGTCCTGATCCATTCTCCTCTCAATTAAATCCTCTCTCAATCCTCTCGATTAAAACTCCCCTTACTTAAAAAACACATGAATTCACATGTGGAAAATCACATGCACATGAAATTTAATACGATCACGTTTTCACATGTAGTTTCAGGTAAACACATGTTACTGTACATTAAGTCACGTTATTACGTTAACTTCATATTAGATCATGTGATCACATGAAAACATGTATTTGGAATGCTTCACATGTCATGTGAAATTAATGTAGTATTTCCATGAGTGTCAACTCTTGATAAGTGCAAACTCACTGTTTATTTGCAGTACAGTTCACATTCTCAGTTATCTCCATGCTCTGCTTAAGTACATTCATTCACAACAGTCCCAACCCAATACAAGTACTGCAATAGATCAGGAGTGAAGTGTATTAGCTGAAGGCATCATTCCAAACTCCCTGACCTCCTATGATATCAAAGGGGTATACCCTATCCCAGGAAAGCTGCTGCTACTGTCTGTCTGTCTGTCTGTCTGTCTGTCTGTCTGTCTGTCTGTCTGTCTGTCTGTCTGTCTGTCTGTCTGTCTGTCTGTCTGTCTGTCTGTCTGTCTGTCTGTCTGTCTGTCTGTCTGTCTGTCTGTCTGTCTGTCTGTCTGTCTGTCTGTCTGCCTGTCTGCCTGTCTGTCTGTCTGTCTGTCTGTCTGTCTGTCCCAGATCACAGTCCACAGTCCACAGCAGATACCTGACTCCCAACAAGGCCTTATTACGTCAGCAGATAAACTAATGGGTCAGAGGGACAGGTCAGACCATTGGCCAGTTCAGAGGAACAGGTCAGACCATGGGCCAGTTCAGAGGAACAGGTCAGACCATGGGCCAGGTCAGAGGGACAAGTCAGACCATAGGCCAGGCTAGCTTCACTACATTGCGTGTGTTCTGACCCTAATCTGCTCTAAGTGATCCTGTCTGTTTCTAGCCTCACCTGGAACCCCCACTGTTCTCTTAGCATCAACTAATATATCCTATATCCTACACTGGGTACAATCACGCCCGGCCTTACCATAAATCTGCACACACACACACACACACACACACACACACACACACACACACACACACACACACACACACACACACACACACACACACACACACACACACACACACACACACACACACACACACACACACACACACACACACACACACACACCCGAGTGGTGCAGCAGTCTAAGGCACTGCATCTCAGTGCTAGAGGCGTCACTACAGACCCTGGTTCGATTCCAGGCTGTATTACATCCAGCCGTGATTGGGAGTCACATAGGGTGGCGCACAATTGGCCCAGCATTGTCCGGGTTAGGGTTTGGCCGGGGTAGGCCGTCATTGTAAATAAGAATTTGTGATTTGCCAGGTTAAATAAAGGTTACATTAGAAATTAATTTAAAAAACAACCAACTGAGCCTAGTTCTAAACACACGCAGGTGCATGCACACACACACACACACACACATGGGGCATAAATTCATACACAGACACACCCCGTTAACCCCATTCTCACGGCAGCTCCGTTAGGTACATTTGCTAAGACTGCATGCATGCTAAACTCTTTAGGAAGTATACTAGTCTCACAGACACACGCCTGCTCAGACTGCTATCAGATGTTTCCTCCTGCTAATTCTCCCTGACGTGCGATAGTCTGGATAAAGCCTGTCTATGGACACTAGGACAGCTTTGTCATGAAGGCTTTTTGGCTTTTCAGACTGTTTGCTTTTATTTTTGCTGAGTTGAATCTTGTTCTTATGTTTGATTCATTTCAATTGCTCTTTATTTTATACCATTCATCAAGTTTATTTGATTTTATTTGATTTATGTGATTTAAAAAAGGATTGTAAAAGCTCTTACCGTTTTCTTAAACCACATTTATTTTAATTGATGGCTAGCCAACCTATAGTGTCTGCTGTTGCTAAAGCACGGTTTCTTTTTAACCCACCGACTTAAATAGCTTTGACAGGGGAACCTACTCATGTTTAACAGCCACACACACACACACACACACACACACAGAGGCATGGCAACCGCGGCAAAACGATCCATCAAAGTTAGGGGGAAGAGTGGGAAAAGTCAGGAGTGTTGCGAGAGAACTGAGATCTGAAAGTCAGAGAACAATGAGTCTCCCCTGACAAACTGTTAAAAAAGCCTTAAGACTACAGTTTAGATGTGTAATGTCAGCCTGAATACAAATGAAGGCCCTGTCACTCCCCATTTGTCTGAGATGCTTTTGATGTTTTCTTCAGAGAGAGAGAGAGAGAGAGAGAGAAATGGAGAAAGAGAGAGATGGAGAAAGAGATAGATGGAGAGAGAGAGGAAAAGGGGGAGAGAGAGGGAATGAATGGAGAGAGAGAAACAGGTAGCGCCAGGTACAATATTCAGCCACCTCTCTCTCTCTCTCTCTCTCTCTCTCTCTCTCTCTCTCTCTCTCTCTCTCTCTCTCTCTCTCTCTCTCTCTCTCTCTCTCTCAGCTCTCTCAGCTCTCTCAGCTCTCTCAGCTCTCCAGATCACAACATCAAGAAAGGAAGAGGAATACATTCACTTTTAAAAACAGGAACTGAGGATGAGAGTATTGTATTCACTTTTTTTAGCACTTTTCCAGACCAGTTGTATTAACTAGGACAGGTTTGTTCCGGACCAGTTGTATAAACTAGGACAGGTTTGTTCCAGAACAGTTGTATAAACTAGGACAGGTTTGTTCCAGAACAGTTGTATAAACTAGGACAGGTTTGTTTCAGAACAGTTGTATAAACTAGGACAGGTTTGTTCCAGAACCGTTGTATAAACTAGGACAGGTTTATTCCAGAACAGTTGTATAAACTAGGACAGGTTTCTTCCAGAACAGTTGTATAAACTAGGACAGGTTTCTTCCAGAACAGTTGTATAAACTAGGACAGGTTTGTTCCAGACCAGTTGTATAAACTAGGACAGGTTTGTTCCAGAACAGTTGTATAAACTAGGACAGGTTTGTTCCAGACCAGTTGTATAAACTAGGACAGGTTTGTTCCAGAACAGTTGTATAAACTAGGACAGGTTTGTTCCAGACCAGTTGTATTAACTAGGACAGGTTTGTTCCAGAACAGTTGTATAAACTAGGACAGGTTTGTTCCAGAACCGTTGTATAAACTAGGACAGGTTTGTTCCAGAACAGTTGTATTAACTAGGACAGGTTTGTTCCAGAACAGTTGTATAAACTAGGACAGGTTTGTTCCAGAACCGTTGTATAAACTAGGACAGGTTTGTTCCAGACCAGTTGTATAAACTAGGACAGGTTTGTTCCAGACCAGTTGTATAAACTAGGACAGGTTTGTTCCAGACCAGTTGTATAAACTAGGACAGGTTTGTTCCAGACCAGTTGTATAAACTAGGACAGGTTTGTTCCAGAACAGTTGTATAAACTAGGACAGGTTTGTTCCAGACCAGTTGTATAAACTAGGACAGGTTTGTTCCAGACCAGTTGTATAAACTAGGACAGGTTTGTTCCAGACCAGTTGTATAAACTAGGACAGGTTTGTTCCAGACCAGTTGTATAAACTAGGACAGGTTTGTTCCAGACCAGTTGTATAAACTAGGACAGGTTTGTTCCAGACCAGTTGTATAAACTAGGACAGGTTTGTTCCAGACCAGTTGTATAAACTAGGACAGGTTTGTTCCAGAACAGTTGTATAAACTATTTATTTTTTATTTTACCTTTATTTAACCAGGCAAGTCAGTTAAGAACAAATTCTTATTTTCAATGACGGCCTGGGAACAGACAAGGTACAAAACGACAGATTTGTACCTTGTCAGCTCGGGGGTTTGAACTCGCAACCTTCCGGTTACTAGTCCAACGCTCTAACCACTAGGCTACCCTGCCGCCCCAGGGTAGGACAGGTTTGTTTCAGAACAGTTGTATAAACTAGGACAGGTTTGTTCCAGAACAGTTGTATAAACTATTTATTTTTTATTTTACCTTTATTTAACCAGGCAAGTCAGTTAAGAACAAATTCTTATTTTCAATGACGGCCTGGGAACAGTGGGTTAACTGCCTGTTCAGGGGTAGAACGACAGATTTGTACCTTGTCAGCTCGGGGGTTTGAACTCGCAACCTTCCGGTTACTAGTCCAACGCTCTAACCACTAGGCTACCCTGCCGCCCCAGGGTAGGACAGGTTTGTTTCAGAACAGTTGTATAAACTAGGACAGGTTTGAATCAGGTGATATTGTAATGTTATGTGATGTCGACCTAACCAGCAGTGTTTATAAAGATGACATAAAGATGACAGATTAATAAACTAGATTCTCTCGGAGCATGAGGTCTCTCTCTCTCTCTCTCTCTCTCTCTCTCTCTCTCTCTCTCTCTCTCTCTCTCTCTCTCTCTCTCTCTCTCTCTCTCTCTCTCTCTCTCTCTCTCTCTCTCTCTCTCTCTCTCTCTCTCTCTCTCTCAGCTCTCTCAGCTCTCTCAGCTCTCCAGATCACAACATCAAGAAAGGAAGAGGAATACATTCACTTTTAAAAACAGGAACTGAGGATGAGAGTATTGTATTAACTTTTTTTAGCACTTTTCCAGACCAGTTGTATTAACTAGGACAGGTTTGTTCCGGACCAGTTGTAGAAACTAGGACAGGTTTGTTCCAGAACAGTTGTATAAACTAGGACAGGTTTGTTCCAGAACAGTTGTATAAACTAGGACAGGTTTGTTTCAGAACAGTTGTATAAACTAGGACAGGTTTGTTCCAGAACCGTTGTATAAACTAGGACAGGTTTATTCCAGAACAGTTGTATAAACTAGGACAGGTTTCTTCCAGAACAGTTGTATAAACTAGGACAGGTTTGTTCCAGAACAGTTGTATAAACTAGGACAGGTTTGAATCAGGTGATATTGTAATGTTATGTGATGTCGACCTAACCAGCAGTGTTTATAAAGATGACATAAAGATGACAGATTAATAAACTAGATTCTCTCGGAGCATGAGGTTCTGATACCAACAGGCTCAGAGTCAGTTTCTGTTTCCAAGCCATCAGACTGCTCAACACTTGAACTGTACTGACCACCTCCTCTGATTCTCCACACCTATGAACACATGCACTCTCTCATACACACATACACACATCCACACACAACACATCACAACTGCTGCTACCAGGCCCTTATTATGCAGCTCTATTTATACACTTGCCCCCCCCCCCCACCCCCCTCTCCCTATACACATGTAAATATTGGACTATAAATTGTGTCTTACTGTATTATACTTTTTATTAAACTTCGTGAATGCTGGTTTGAATGCTGGTTTGATAGATATATTTGATGGGTCGAACACAGACATCTTATCTCTCTGGTCAGTACTCTACACTGGAGTGTGTGGGGGAAGTGTGTGTATGTGAGCTGAGTGTGAGACAGAGAGCAGAGTGCAACATTAAGTGGTGTGAACTTTGTCTCTTAGCCTGTGTCTGAAATGTCAACCTCTTCCCTCCCTTGCGCTCCGTTTGTTCATCTCTTAGCCTGACACACACACACACACGCGCACACACGCACACGCACACACGCACACACACACACACGCACGTGCATGCGCACACACGCACACACACACGCACACACGCACACACGCACACACGCACACACACACATTTTCTGGCATGTTTACTGGCAAAAAATGTAATGACAAAGGTTGACACTATTTTCAGAGAGAGTGTGCGTGCACGTGCGTATATGTGTGTGACTGTTGATTGCTGGCTGTTTCTTCCAGAGAGAGTGACCCCATCCAGCTTCCATTTGGATTAGACAGTTTATAGCAAATTACAGCGTTACACTGTGTGTGTGTGTGTGTGTGTGTGTACCCTGTTTCACTGTAGTCCCATACACCACAGGATTAGCTGTCTTTTCCCATAGTCCTCTCATTCTCTGCAGCATTCTGTGAAATTGGGGCAAAAGAGAAAGTGCATTCTAAACATCACATGACCAGTCCTAGTATGGCTCTATCTTCAGCACCAGTAACGAAGTGTTGACTGGTGTGGCTTAGGGAACTGTCTACCATGTTTGCTTCCCTAAACCACACTCTCCTAAGCACCCAGAACACACCAGTGTGTTTATCCTTAGAGAAAGATAAATTGTGTGTGTGTGTGCGATTGTGTGTTTGCGTGTGTGTCTGTGTTTCCAGGGTCGAGCGTTAGAGTCCTGTGATGCCAGTCTCTCTATCCCTACCAGGGCGTACTGGACACAGCACGATAAGTAAAGCCAAGTCTACATATTTAATCTGCCTTACCCCACTAGGAACACTGATAACAGGGGAGAGAGGATGGGGGGGGAGAGAGAGAGAGAGAGAGAGAGAGAGAGAGAGAGAGAGAGAGAGAGAGAGAGAGAGAGAGAGAGAGAATAAGTGTTTTGCCAAATTATTTTGAGTAGGAATAAGCAGTAGGATTTTTTTTACATTTAAAAAAATCATAATTAACAGCAACAACATGTTAATTGTTCATTGTTTCCTATAGTTCTCCTCAGTGCCTTATGGCCAGGCAGGTTACCAGTGATACAAGTCAGTATACAACATCCGTCCATGTCTGAGGACCTTGGGAGATGACGTGGAAACTGCCACTAGGGGCAACAGTGAGTGCTGTTACCTTCAAGTAGGTTTGGGATTTGCTCGGGTGTTGTGGACGGGGACGACGGGTGGGCGTAAGCATCTGCCTCTGATTACAAAGATTCATGTTTGAATCCAGCAATCCCAAACCTTAACACTTACCTTAACAATTCAGAGTTAACGCCTTACCTTAACCATTCAGAGTTAATGCCCTACCTTAACCATTCAGAGTTAATGCCCTACCTTAACCATTCAGAGTTAACGCCTTACCTTAACCATTCAGAGTTAATGCCCTACCTTAACCATTCAGAGTTAATGCCCTACCTTAACCATTCAGAGTTAATGCCCTACCTTAACCATTCAGAGTTAATGCCCTACCTTAACCATTCAGAGTTAATGCCTTTGACATTTGGAACAACTTTGAAATTTGACGTTTGAGAAACAGGATGAACGTCGAATTTGGAAGAGAATCTATCTTGTCTGTCTGGGACAGCTCTTTCTCCTCCTCTGGCCTGTCCAAAAGTCCTCCAAGACAAATATGCCTAGTGAATGTAGAGAGAGAGAGCGAGAGAGAGTGTGTGTGTGTGTGTGTGTGTGTGCGTGCATGCATGTGTTGTCGCTGAGCCCACCAGTCTCTATAAATATCTGCTAGCTGGCCGGCTCAGTGGTTTTCCCATTGATTAGACGCGTGGCTAATGTGGGCTCATCTCTCAGTACATCACTAATGAGCATTCAGTCTGCCCCCCCCCCCCCCCCCCCCCCCGGGACACCATGCTCTACTCCCCAAAGAGACACAGAGAGGGGAGCAGCCCCCCCCACCAGACACCACCCTCTACTCCCCACAGAGACACAGAGAGGGGAGCAGCCTCCCCCCCTCCAGACACCGCCCTCTACTCCCCACAGAGACACAGAGAGGGGAGCAGCCTCCCCCCCCCCCCCCCCTCCAGACACCGCCCTCTACTCCCCACAGAGACACAGAGAGGGGAGCAGCCACCCACCCCCCCCTCCAGACACCGCCCTCTACTCCCCACAGAGACACAGGGAGGGGAGCAGCCCCCCCCCCCACCAGACACCACCCTCTACTCCCCACAGAGACACAGAGAGGGGAGCAGCTCTCCCCACCAGACACCACCCTCTACTCCCCACAGAGACACAGTGAGGGGAGCAGCCCCCCCCCCCCCTCCCTCCCTCCAGACACCGCCCTCTACTCCCCACAGAGACACAGGGAGGGGAGCAGCCCCCACCCCTCCCTCCAGACACCACCCTCTACTCCCCACAGAGTCACAGGGAGGGGAGCAGCCCCCCCCACCAGACACCGCCCTCTACTCCCCACAGAGACACAGGGAGGGGAGCAGCCCCCCCCACCAGACACCACCCTCTACTCCCCACAGAGACACAGGGAGGGGTGCAGCCCCCCCCCCCCCCCCCCCCCAGACACCACCCTCTACTCCCCACATAGACACAGGGAGGAGGGAAGCCCCCCCCCCCAGACACCGCCCTCTACTCCCCACAGAGACACAGGGAGGAGGGCAGCCCCCCAGACACCGCCCTCTACTCACCACAGAGACAAAGGGAGGAGGGCAGCCCCCAGACACCGCCCTCTACTCCCCACAGAGACACAGAGAGGGGAGCAGCCTCCCCCCTCCCTCCAGACACCACCCTCTACTCCCCACAGAGACACAGGGAGGGGAGCAGCCCCCCCCACCAGACACCGCCCTCTACCCCCCACAGAGACACAGGGAGGGGAGCAGCCCCCCCCACCAGACACCACCCTCTACTCCCCACAGAGACACAGGGAGGAGGGCAGCCCCCCAGACACCACCCTCTACTCCCCACAGAGACACAGGGAGGAGGGCAGCCCCCCCAGACACCACCCTCTACTCCCCACAGAGACACAGGGAGGAGGGCAGGATTGGATTTGTATACCTAAGCCCTGACAAAAGTAGCTACTTGGACATAAATAATGGACATTATCGAACAAATCAAGCATTTGTTGCGGGACTGCGATTCCTGGGAGTGCATTCTGATGAAGATCATCAAAGGTAAGGAAATATTTGTAGTTTTTTAAATATTAAAAAAAAAATCTGACACAGCGGTTGCATTAAGGAGAGGTATATCTATATTTCCATGTCTAACACTTGAATTTTCATCGACATTTATAATGAGTATTTCTGTAATGATGTGGCTCTCTGCAATATCACCTGATGTTTTTGGAGCTAGTGAACGTAACGAGCCAATGTAAACTCAGATTGTTTGATATACAGAGGGGCAAAAAAGTATTTAGTAAGCCACCAAATGTGCAAGTTCTCACACTTAAAAAGATGAGAGAGGCCTGTAATTTTCATCATAGGTACACTTCACCTATGACAGACAAAATGAGGAGAAAAAAAATCCAGAAAATCACATTGTAGGATTTTTTATGAATTTATTTGCAAATTATGGTGGAAAATAAGTAATTGGTCAATAACAAAAGTTTATCTCAACACTTTGTTATATACCCTTTGTTGGCAATGACAGAGGTCAAACGTTTTCTGTAAGTCTTCACAAGGTTTTCACACACTGTTGCTGGTATTTTGGCCCATTCCTCCATGCAGATCTCCTCTAGAGCAGTGGTGTTTTGGGGCTGTTGCTGGGCAACACGGACTTTCAACTCCCGCCAAAGATTTTCTATGGGGTTGAGATCTGGAGACTGGCTAGGCCACTCCATGACCTTGAAATGCTTCTTACGAAGCCAGTCCTTCGTTGCCCGGGCGGTGTGTTTGGGATCATTGTCATGCTGGAAGACCCAGCCACGTTTCATTTTCAATGCCCTTGCTGATGGAAGGAGGTTTTCACTCAAAATCTCAAAATGCATGGCCCCATTCATTCTTTCCTTTACACTGATCAGTCGTCCTGGTCCCTTTGCAGAAAACAGCCCCAAAGCATGATGCTCCCACCCCCATGCTTTACAGTAGGTATGGTGTTCGTTGGATGCAACTCAGCATTCTTTGTCCTCCAAACACGACGAGTTGAGTTCTTACCAAAAAGTTATATTTTGGTTTGATCTGACCATATGACATTCTTCCAATCTTCTTCTGGATCATCCAAATGCTCTCTAGCAAACTTCAGACGGGCCTGGACATGTACTGGCTTAAGCAGGGGGACACGTCTGGCACTGCAGGATTTGAGTGACTGGCGGCGTAGTGTGTTACTGATGGTAGGCTTTGTTACTTTGGTCCCAGCTCTCTGCAGGTCATTCACTAGGTCCCCCTGTGTGGTTATAGGATTTTTGCTCACCGTTCTTGTGATAATTTTGACCCCACGGGGTGAGATCTTGCGTGGAGCCCCAGATCGAGGGAGATTATCAGTGGTCTTGTATGTCTTCCATTTCCTAATAATTGCTCCCACAGTTGATTTCTTCAAACCAAGCTGCATACCTATTGCAGATTCAGTCTTCCCAGCCTGGTGCAGGTCTACAATTTTGTTTCTGGTGTCCTTTGGCAGCTCTTTGGTCTTGGCCATAGTGGAGTTTGGAGTGTGACTGTTTGAGGTTGTGGACAGGTGTCTTTTATACTGATAACAAGTTCAAACAGGTGCCATTAATGCAGGTAACGAGTGGAGGACAGAGGAGCCTCTTAAAGAAGAAGTTACAGGTCTGTGAGAGCCAGAAATCTTGCTTGTTTGTAGGTGACCAAATACTTATTTTCCACCATAATTTGCAGATAAATTAATAAAAAAATCCTACAATGTGATTTTCTGGAGAAAAAAAATCTCATTTTTTCTAGAGAAAAAAAATCTCATTTTGTCTGTCATAGTTGAATTGTACCTATGACGAATAATTACTTTTTAAGTGGGAGAACTTGCACAATTGGTGGCTGACTAAATACTTTTTTTGCCCACTGTAAATATGAACTTTATCAAATAAAACATACATGTGGTGTGCTTTTTGAAATCATAATAAACATCATAAATAAACATAATCGTTTGTGGTGCTTTTGCTTTAACCTTTCTGATCTCCCCATCCCGGATCCGGGATCGTGAATACAGACTCAAGCTCATTACCATAACGCAACGTTAACTATTCATGAAAATCACAAATGAAATGAAATAAATATGCCATCTCTCAAGCTTAGCCTTTTGTAAACAACACTGTCATCTCAGATTTTCAAAATATGCTTCTCAACCATAGGAAAATAATCATTTGTGTAAAAGTAGCTAGCTAGCGTAGCATTTAGCGTTAGCATTAGCGTTAGCATCCAGCACGCAACATTTCAACAAAAACATAAAAGCCTTGAAATAAAATAATTTACCTTTGAAGAACTTCAGATGTTTTCAATGAGGAGACTCTCAGTCAGATAGCAGATGCTCAGTTTTTCCAAAAATATTCTTTGTGTATTAGAAATAGCTTTGTTTTTTACATCACATTTGGCTACCAAAAAAAAACGAAGATTCAGTCCTCAAAACGCGAACTTTTTTCCAAATTAACTCCATAATATCGACTGAAAACATGGCAAACGTTGTTTAGAATCAATCCTCAAGGTGTTTTTCACATATCTCTTCGATGATATATCGTTCGTGGAAGCATGGTTTCCCCTCTCAATCAAATGGAAAAATACTTGCACCTGGCTTTGCGCACCAGTTTCGACGCAGGACACCAGGCGGACACTTGGAAAATGTAGTCTCTTATGGTCAATCTTCCAATGATATGCCTACAAATACGTCACAATGCTGCCGACATCTTGGGGAAAGGGCAGAAGGTCTAAGCTTATTCCTGTCGCATTCACAGCCATATAAGGAGACATTAGAAAACAGAGCTTCAGAAATTCTGCTCATTTCCTGTTTGACGTATCATCTTGGTTTCGCCTGTAGAATGAGTTCTGGGGCACTTACAGACAAAATCTTTGCAGATTCTGAAACTTCAGAGTGTTTTCTTTCCAAAACTTGCATAGTCGAGCATCTTTTCGTGACAAAATATTGCGCTTAAAACGGGAACGTTTTTCATCCAAAAATGAAATAGCGCCCATAGAGATGCAACTGGTTAAAAATTGGACACTGTGGTGGGATTAACAACAATATTACCTTTTAAACAGTATAAGATACATGTATGTTTGAGGTATGTTTGAGGAATTTTAATTATGACATTTCTGTTGTTTTGAATTTGGCGCCCTGCACTTTCACTGGCTGTTGTCATATCATCCCGTTAAGTGGATTGCAGCCATAAGAAGTTTTAAGGTTAGGATTGGAGGAGGGGAAGCCATCGATACATCATCATTCACTGACATGACCGTGTCTGTGTTTTTGTTTGTTTGTGGGGTGTGTGTTGTTAGTGTGTGTGTGTGTGTGCATATGTCATTTGAACACTGAATGACGAGAGCTTCAACAATGTCTGATGATCCAGTAGTCTCAAGTAGTCAAGTAGTCCTCTCCTCTGTTCCTCTCCTCTAATCCCCTCTCTTCCCTTTCTCCTCAACTCTCCTTTCTTCCCCTCTCCTGTCCTCTGTACCCTCTTCTCCTCTCCTCTCCTATCCTCTGTCTCCTCTTTACTCTCCTCACTCTCTCCTTCTTCTCTCCTTTCCTCCCTCCTCTCCTCTCCTCTCCTCCCTTCCTCCTCTCCACCATCTCCTCCCTCCCTCCTCTCCTCGATCTCCTCCCTCTCTCCTCTCGTCCCTCTCTCCTTTCCTTTCCTCTCCCCTCTCCTCCCTCCCTCCTCTATTTCAGTATCTCAATGTGCAAAACTGATAGAGACATACCCCAAGCAACTTACAGCTGTAATCGCAGCAAAAGGTGGCGCTACAAAGTATTAACTTAAGGGGGCTGAATAATTTTGCACGCCCAATTTTTCAGTTTTTGATTTGTTAAAAAAGTTTGAAATATCCAATAAATGTCGTTCCACTTCATGATTGTGTCCCACTTGTTGTTGATTCTTCACAAAAAAATACAGTTTTATATCTTTATGTTTGAAGCCTGAAATGTGGCAAAAGGTCGCAAAGTTCAAGGGGGCCGAATACTTTCGCAAGGCACTGTATTTCTCTCCTTTCCCTTGTCTCATCTCCTCTCCTCTCCTATCACTTCTCTTCTCTTCTCTTCTCTCCTCTCCCCTCTCCTCCCTCTCCTCTCATCCTCTCCTCTCTCCTCCCTCTTCTCTCTCCTCCCTCTCCTCTCTCCTCTCATCCCTCTCTCCTCTCCTGTTACCAGTCCGTTCACAAACTAGTCTTTGCAGGATCAGGTCTGAAAGGCACTCAGAAACATTATCACCCCTCGACCCTAGAGAACACTCATCCCTCCTTCTCCACCTCCTCCTCCTCTCATCCATCCCTCCATCCATCGATCAACTCTATTCCTGGACTCCTGTTTTCCAGCTCTGGTTGGGTTCCCTTGCTTTTGTGCTGGTTTGTGTGTGTGTGTGTGTGTGTGTGTGTGTCTCCTCTCCTCTCCTCTCCTATCCTCTCCTATCCTCTCCTCTCCTATCCTATCCTTTCATATCCTTTGTCTCCTCTCTACTCTCATCCCTCTCTCCTTCCTCTCTCATTTGGTCCCTCTCTCCTCTCCTCCCTCCCTCCTCTCCTCTGTCTCCTGCCTCCCTCCTCTACTCTTCTCTCCCCTTTCTTCTGTACACTGTCCTTTCCTCTCATCCCCCTCTCCTCTCCTCTCCTCTCCTCTCCTCTCCTCTCCTCTCCTCTCCTCTCCTCTCCTCTCCTCTCCTCTCCCCTCTCCTCTCTCCCCCTCTCATCTCCCCTTTCCTTTCCTCTCCTCTCCCTTCACCTCTCCTTTCCCTTCTCCCTTCTCCTCTCCCCTCTTCTCCCCTCTCTCTGTCCTTTCTTTCATCTACTCCTCTCCTCTCCTTCCTCCTCTCCTCCCTCTCTCCTCCCTCTCCTCCCTCTCTCCTGTCAACCCTTTTCCTCTCTCAACTCCTCACTCTCTCCTCTCTTCTCTAACTCCTCATTCTGTCCTCTCTCTTCTCCTTACCCTCTCCTCTCTTCTCTCTTCTCTCTTCTCCTCTCTCCTCTCTCTTTTCCTCTACTCCCCCTCTCCTCTCCTCTCCTCTCCTCTCCTCTCCTCTCCTCTCCTCTCCTCTCCTCTCCTCTCCTCTCCTCTCCTCTCCTCTCCTCTCCTCTCCCTCTCTTCTCTCCTCTCCTCTCACCTCCCCTATCCTTTCTTTCTCCTCTGTCCTCTCACCTTTTCATCTCCTCTCCTCTCCCCTCTCCTCTCTCCCCTCTCTTCTCTCTTCTCTAGTCTGTCCTCTCCTCTCGTCCCTCTCTCCTCTCCTCTCCTCCCTCTCTCCTATCCTCTCCTCTCCTTCCTCTCCCCTCTCCTCTCCCTTCTCCTCTCCTTTCCCTTCTCCCCTCTCCTCTCCCCTTTCCTCTCTCCTCTCTCTCTATATCTCACTCTCTCAGTTTATGTCTTTCTCCATGTACTGTATATGTAATTATATATATATCTGCTCTCCCTTGTCTCTTCTCCTATCTCCTCTCTTATCTCCTCTCCCCTCTTCTCCCTCTCCTTTCATCCTCGTCTCCTCTCTCTCCTCACTCTCTCCTCTCTTCTCTCTCCTCACTCTCTCCTCTCTCCTCTCCTCACCCTCTCCTCTCTTCTCCAATCTCCTCTATTTTTTCATATTTTTTCCTCTCCTCCCTCCCTCTCTCTTCTATTCTCCCCTCTCTTGCCCCCCCCTCTCTCCTCTCCTCTCCTCTCTTCTCCCCTCTCTTGCCCTCCCCTCTCTCCTCTCTCCTCTCCTATCCCTTCCTTTCTCCTCTGTCCTCTCGCCTTCTCATCTCCTCTCCTCTCCCCTCTCTTGTCTCCTCTGTCCTCTCCTTTCATCCACCTATCCTCTCCTCTCCCCTCTCCTCCCTCCCCACTCTCATCTCTCCTATAATCTCCTCTCCCTTGTCCTCTCCTTTCCCTTCTCCCTTGTCTCCTCTCCTCTCCTATCTCCTATCTCCTCTCTTATGTTATCTCCTCCCTCCTCCCTCCCTCCCCCCTCTCCTCTCCTCTCCTCCCTCACTCCCCTCCCCACTCCCCTCCCCTTTCCCTTCTTCCCTCTCCTCTCCAATCTCCTCTCAAATCTTTTCTCCTCTCTTCTCTCCTCCCCTCTCTCTTTATCTCACACTCTCTTTTTATCACTCTCTCTCTCTCTCTCTATATATATATATATATCTCCTCTAATATATCCTCTTTTCTCTTATCTCCCCTCTCCTCTCTCTCCTATCAACGGTCTTTCCTCTAATCTCCTCCCTCACTCCTTCCTCTCTCATCTCCTCCCTCTCTCCTCTTCTCCCTCCCTCCTCTACTCCGTCTTCTCCTCACTCCCTCATCTCATTTGTCTCCTCTCCTCTCCTCTCCTCTCCTCTCTTATCTCCTCTCCTCTCCTATATCCTCTCTCCTCCCTCTCCTCTCATCCTCCTCTCCTCTGTCCTCTCATCCCTCTCTCCTCTCCTCTCCTCTCCACTCCTCTCCTCTCTTATCTCCTCTCCTCTCCTATATCCTCTCTCCTCCCTCTCCTCTCATCCTCCTCTCCTCTCTCCTCTCATCCCTCTCTCCTCTCCTGTTACCAGTCCGTTCACAAACTGGTCTTTGCAGGATCAGGTCTGAAAGGCACTCAGAAACATTATCTCTCCTCCACCCTAGAGAACACTCATCCCTCCTTCTCCACCTCCTTCTCCTTTCATCCATCCCTCATTCATCCATCCATTCATCAACTCTATTCCTGGAGCCCTGTTTTCCAGCTCTGGTTGGGTTCCCTTCCTTTTGCGCTGGTTTGTGTGTGTGTGTGTGTGTGTGTGTGTGTGTGTGTGTGTGTGTGTGTGTGTGTGTGTGTGTGTGTGTGTGTGTGTGTGTGTGTGTGTGTGTACATGTGTGTACGTGTGTGTACGTGCATGTGTGTGTGTTTTTGACCCCTCCAGCCATGCTTGCATTTCCCTAGAATTGTTAACCTTGAATAGCTGGGTTCCCTATGCTCAAGTATACGTATTCTTTGGGATCAGTGTCCCATCCACTGGACGGTTAAGCTAACGAGGTTGTAAGTAACAAAAGCATTTCCCAGTACATAGACATATCTGATATTGGAAAACTTAAATTCTTGTTACTCTAACTGCACTTTCCAATTTACGTTAGCTATTACAGTGAAATAATACCATGCTATTGTTTGAGGAGAGTGCACAGTTTTGAGCATGACAAGTTATTAATTAATAAATTAGGCACATTTGGCCACTACTGAACAGAAAAGCAATGGTTGATTGGATCAGTCTAAAACTTTGCACATACACTGCTGCCGTCTAGTGGCCAAAATCTAAATTGCAGCTGTGCTGGAATAATACATTATGGCCTTTCTATTGCATTTCAAAGATGATGGTACAAAAAAATATACAAAAGAACATTTGTTTTTTCTTTGTATTATCTTTCACCAGATCTATTGTGTTATATTCTCCTACATTCCTTTCACATTTCCACAAACTTCAAAGTGTTTCCTTTCAAATGGTACCAAAAATATGCATATCCTTGCTTCAGGGCCTGAGTTACAGGCAGTTAGATTTGGTATGTTTTTTTTACGTGAACATTTTTAAAAAGGGTGGATCCTTCAAGAGGTTGACTCCTAAAACACTAGCTGTGGCTCTTTAGATAACAGTGATGAGCTGTAGTTGTTCGACTATTATTTTATCCAAGATAAACAATTTTAGACTATTTTGTGGGAAATAAATATTCATTGTTGTGCCATAGTCGAATGTCATAATTATCCAGATTTATAACCAAGATTGTAATAAGACTTTTTAGATTGAAGTATAGTCAGGGTTACTGTCAATCAATTAATTATCATATTTCATGATGAAGAAATAGTTCACGCAGTCTCTGAATAGGAAATCACTTTTCTTAAAAAAAACTCAATTTCCAGCCATTAAGCAGCGCAGAGAGCTTGTTGCTCAGTCAACCTAAACGGCCTAAGTGGTCTGCGTATTGATAATGTATTGGAAATTGTCAATATTTCAAGAAAAGCCTGGTCTCCCTGGTGAGAAGGATTTGGCTTGCTGCTGAGACTCCCAGCTCCTCAGGTGTCCTCCATTGTGGCTCTTGGCTTACATCAGTTTCCTGAGGCTGTATTTTGTGTAGGTGGTGGGACAGGAAACCCAGTCTGTGGTTGGGTCTGAGTGTTGGGTCTGGGTTGAGAGGGGTTGTAACAAGAGATTCTCTGAGAAACCAGTCTGGGAGACACTGGTGAGATGGTGCGAGCTGTGGCAACACACACACTGGCATGCATACACACACACAAACATGTACGAATGCACACACACACACACGTTAATGTGTCATTCACTACCGTCCCATTCTTGAAGCCCATCTCTCTACTGTCCTGTCTCTCCTTCTCTCTCTCATCCTCCTCACAGTCAATATGTTAATGCAACATGTCCCCCTCTGCTTCCCTGTTCCCACCAAAGCTCCAGGCTAAGAAAGGAGCCCTGTCTTCAATTGGCACGGGTCAGGTTAATACATTCTGAATCAGACAGAAGGGGTTATCCTCCTCCTCCCTGCCACTCCTTTTCACATCCTTCTCTCTGAGAAGAAAGGAGGGCCCATCTGAAGATGATTGTCTGTCAGTCCGGTGAATGGAGGCGAGAATGGGGGAGAGGAGGAGGGAATACCCAGAGCTGGTTAGCAGATTGTAATTTCCTGTGTTTGATGTTCCTAATTGTCTCTGATGTGAACAGTCAACTAGCCCCTGGTGATCTGAGAGAGAGAGAGAGAGAGAGAGAGAGAGAGAGACTGCATACATGTACCATGCTCACCTTGCCCTCTACCCCAACAATGCAAAGCACCTCCACAATAACCAAAACCTCACCACTTCTACACCGTATATCCAAAACATCTTCCCCAGACAGCCCACCGACACACCGTATCTCCTGAAACATCTCCACACTTTTTAACATTTTATAGAACTCAAATTCCACCCTAAGGCACGCAAAGACCATCCCATGAAATAACAGTAAAGGGTCTGTTATCCCCCCCACCTTTGACCCTGTTCCTCCTTGTTAGCCAAATAGCTAACTTTGCCTGAGCAAACAGAAAATTCAACAAAACACATTTGGCCATCTCCTTATTTGAATACCTGTACCCCATTATAAATATCCAAACAGTAAAAACCACCCCAACCTCTCACACAGACATTCCAACAGAGACGTTAATGGCATTAACCTGGCACACACAGAAAACACATGAATCACAGTTTCTCTCAAAACACAGAAAGGACACCCCTGCCAGACTCCTGGTTCAATCCATGCCAATCAGCTGTTAGTGGCCAGGGCTCCATGAAGAACCCTCCACTGGAGGTCTCCTGACCTCTTTGGTACTGGGGGTTTGTAGAGCCCCCTCCACCTAAAACCCACCATACTCTCCTCCCACATACTCCCTGCCACTGATGTGCCTTCACTCCTGTTAGGCTCCTATTGTTCCTTACCTTAATGCAGAGGTTGTAGAGGGCTTTACCTCCCACCCCTTCAAACTCCCCGAGGTTCAGAGTGTTAAAATCTAACAAGTCTTTCAGACCCCCTTGCCAGTCCCCAGTCTCTGCCGTCACCCGCAGGAGCTTCCGGGGTTTTCCACCATTCCTCTCCCAGCAGTCTCAGGTCACCCAGCCTTAGTAAACCCACTGCCATCAGTTGCCTCTGCAGGGTGGCCAACTGAACCGATCTCAAAGTGATGGCTGGGTTGTGGAAGATAGGCTCCTCCCACACCCACAGCCCAGGCTCCACCCCCCTTCTCGTGTGTACCTTAGCAGCTCCCAGGCCCTCAGCACTGCAGAGTAAAAATCTGAGAGACTTGCTGTACTCAGCCTCTCCATCTTCATGAGGAACAGCTGCCGGTGCAACCCTAATCAGCCAGCTCCCCTCAGCAGCACGCATTTTGGTTCTCTCCAGCCAACATCAGTATGGTACAACAGTCTCTGCACCGCCTTTAGTAAAAAAGCAGCCACCCTGCTCTCCAGTTCCACCAGGCCCTGTCCTCCTTCCTGGATGGTCATGTACAACACTGCTGCCTTCAGCCAGTGATGACCCGAACAGAAAAAGTCCACCAGCTTGTGTTGCAGGTCTGCGAGCTGCGGGGGGTTGAGGACAGGCAGTTTATGCCACAGGGAAGATGCCACCAGGTTGTTTATTATCATCAACCTCACTCTATTATGACACTTGGGACAGGAGCCACCTTCACCTGGCCAGTATTGACACCACTGCTTGTGACAGCCCCTCGCAGTATTTCCTGACCCACCTCTCCGAGCCCAGGTACACCCCCATCATTTTAAGCCCTTAACAACCCCACAGCAAACCCCATGGAAGCAGAGTAGGGGCCCTATCCCACCATGCCCCACATAACAGAGCTTTGCTCTTGCCCCACTTTACCTTAGCTGACGAAGCTCCCTTGTACACCTTCAGACTTATCTCTAGTGCCTGCATATCCTGACTATCCCTGACGTTACAGAAACATCATCTGCATATGCTGACACTGCTATGCCTGTCAACACACCCATACCCATCGAGCACACTTCCTGCATTCTCCTGCATAGCAGGCCCAAAAAAAGCTTATTGGCTAGTGTATATAACTGCCCCGATAGAGGGCATCCTTGTCTAATGCCCCGTCTCAACCAGACTGGCCTACTGAGCCCCCCTCCCCCCTTGTTCATACATGGCACCCCAGCATACAACATCTTCACACAAGTCAAAAACCTTTCCCCAAACCCCAAAACAGACATCACATTAAACAGATATTCATGGTCCACTCTATCAAAAGCCTTCTCTTGATCTAAAAAAAAGGTTCAAAGTTCCCATTAGAACCTCTAGACAAGTCCAACATGTCCCTGATTAAGAACAAGTTGTCTGTGATTGAGTATCCCGGTACACAATATGTCTGGTCCCTAGAGTCCAGATGGGACTTCAGTCTGTTAGAGAGGACTTTGGCAAATATATTGTCTTCCGCACAGAGCAATGCCACAGGCCTCCAGTTCTTAACTTCTTACGTTATAGGGGATGCTTGCGTCCCACTTGGCCAAAAGCCACGGAAATGCAGCTCAGAAAATTCAAATAAAATGATACAAAAATCAAACTTTCTTTAAATCACGCATGTATGATACTAAATTAAAGCTACACTCGTTGTGAATCCAGCCAACATGACAGATTTTTAAAAGGCTTTTCGGCGAAAGCGTAAGAAGCTATTATCTGATGATAGCACAACAGTAAACAAAGAGGGTAGCATATTTCAACCCTGCATGCACTGCACAAAACGCAGAAATAACATATAAAACATGCCTTACCTTTGACGAGCTTCTTTTGTTGGCACTGCAATATGTCCCATAAACATCACAATTGGTCCTTTTGTTCGATTAATTCTATCCATATATATCCAAAATGTCCATTTATTTGGCACGTTTGATCCAGAAAAAAATAGCTTCCAAATTGCACAACGTCCCTACAAAATGTTTCAAAAGTTGCCTGTAAACTTTGCCAAAACATTTCGAACTACTTTTGTAATACAACTTTAGGTATTTTTAAACGTTAATAATCAATCAAATGGAATACGGGTCTATCTGGGTTCAATACAGGAAGACAACAAACCAAGCTACTTTTCAAGTATTGCGCAACTCTCAACAGTGTTACGCAGTTCCTAGATGGCCTTACTTCTTCATTGCATAAAGGAATAACCTCAACCAAATTTCAAAGACTGGTGACATCCAGTGGAAGCGGTAGGAACTGAAAACAAGTTCCTAAGAAATATTGTTTCCCAATGAGAACCCACTGAACAGACAGAAAAACATTCTGAACGGTTAGTCCTCGGGGTTTTGCCTGCTACATAAGTTCTGTTATACTCACAGACATGATTCAAACAGTTTTAGAAACTTCAGAGTGTTTTCTATCCAAATCTACTAATAATATGCATATCTTATATTCTTTGCATGAGTAGCAGGAAGTTGAAATTAGGCAACCTATTTATCCAAAAGTGAAAATGCTGCCCCCTATACCTTAAGAAGTTAAGTTCACACAAGTCCTCTTTTTTTGGGCAGGAGAGCTCATCGGCAACTCTACAAGCCCGACACATTCACTCAACACACACAATTAGTCGTCCAGTCCAATTATTCCCCAGAATCTTTTATAAAACTCCACTGGGAGTCCATCGCCCCCGGTGCACGGCCGGGGGACATCAGGGTCACGGCCTCTGCCAGTTCATGGGACAACAGAGGAACATCCATTTCATCCCTCTGTGCCAGAGAGAGCTTAGGGAGTTCTTCAACCAAGATCTGAGCACACATAGGATCACACAGTTCTGCTCTATACAACTCAGTATAAAACTCCACAGTCCGTTCCCCTCCACAGAGGTCAACCGCCCAGATAATGCATACCCTTGGCTTCACAGCTCTGTCTTTCCAAACCAAAGAAGGAGTAGCTGGGAGCATCCATCTCCTTGAGCATGGAGAACCAAGCTCTTACAAGTGCTCCCTTTGGTTTAACATGGAAAAAACTACCCAGGTCCCTACGTAATTCAGCTAAAGTAGCCTGGAGGCCTACATTGCCTTGCCCCACCATCTCTACATCCATCTCACTAGTCCAACGTTCAAGTTGGACTCAATACTCTCCTAGCCTCTGAGGATGAGAGAGCTGTATACAGTTGACAGAAAAGACGAATTTGGACTTTCCCCACATCACACCATTGACTCACAGACTCATACTCCTCTCTTTGCTGCCACCTTTCCCCAACATTTGGGAAACCTGAGCAAAAAGTAGCATCTTGTAAGAGCTTTACATTAAACTTCCAGTAGGATGCATGCCGAGGCCCTGGTGAGATAGACAGCCGAGCCATGGTTATGTGGTGATCTGAAAAACCCACCAGGTGAATGGTAGTGCCCAACCGCCTATTGCTCTGATTCCTGGATTCCTGTAAAAACGCCGGGCTGCTCTCACCCTAGTCACAAAAACCTTCACCCATGTATAGTGTTGTGTCGGGATATTTAGTCCTCCAAACATCCACTAGGTCGAACTGATTAATGATATCCCTTTAAAACTTCTTACGGCTGAAATCCCGTTAACGGGTTCGATTTGACAACAGCCACTGAAAGTGCAGGGTGCCAAATTCAAACAACAGAAATCTCATAATTAAAATTCCTCAAACATACAAGTATTACACACTATTTTAAAGATACACTTGTTGTTAATCCCACCACAGTTTCAAAAACCACACCATATGATTATGTTAGGTCAGCACTTAGTCACAGAAAAACAAAGACATTTTCCAGTTAAAGAGAGGAATCACAAAAAGCAGAAATAGAGAGAAAATTAATCACTAACTTTTGATGATCTTCATCAGATGACACTCATAGGACTTCATGTTACACAATACATGTATGTTTTGTTCGATAAAGTTCATATTTATATCCAAAAATCTCAGTTTACATTGGCGCATTATGTTCAGTAATGTTTTACTTCCAAAACATCCGGTGACTTTGCAGAGAGCCACATCAATTTACAGAAATCCTCATCATAAATGTTGATGAAAATACAAGTGTTATACATGGAATTAAATATATACTTCTCCTTAATGCAACCGCTGTGTCAGATTTTAAAAAGCTTTACGGAAAACGCACACCATGCAATAATCTGAGTACAGCGCTCAGAGACCAAAACAAGCCATACAGATACCCGCCATGTTGTGGAGTCAACAGAAGTCAGCATTATAAATATTCACTTACCTTTGATGATCTTCATCAGAATGCACTCCCAGGAATCCCAGTTCCACAATAGATGTTTGTTTTGTTTGATAAAGTCCATAATTTATGTCCAAATTCCTCATTTTTGTTTGCGCGTTTAGTTCACAAATCCAAATTCACAAGTGACAGACACTTAGTTCAGACGACAGTTCCATTACAGTTCGTAAAAACATGTGAAACGATGTATAGAATCAATCTTTAGGATGTTTTTATCATAAATCTTCAATAATATTCCAACCGGACAATTCCTTTGTCTTTAGAAAGGAAAAGGAACGCAGCTAACCCTCACAGGCGCATGCGAGACTGAGCTCATCGCATTCTGCCAGACACCTGATTCAAACAGCTCTCATTCTCTCCCCCTTCACAGTAGAAGCCTGGAACAAGGTTCTAAAGACTGTTGACATCTAGTGGAAGCCGTAGGAAGTGCGGCAATCGGATCAAATTTTACACTGTATATTGGATAGGCAAAGACTTGAAATACCACAAACCTCAGATTTCCCACTTCCTGGTTGGATTCTTTCTCAGGTTTTTGCCTGCCATATGAGTTATGTTATACTCACAGACATCATTCAAACAGTTTTAGAAACTTTGGAGTGTTTTCTATCCAAATCTACTAATGATATGTATATCTTAGCTTCTAGGCCTGAGTAGCAGGCAGTTTACTCTGGGCACCTTATTCATCCAAGCTACTCCATACTGCCCCCCAGCCATAATAAGTTTTAACACTGACCCTGAATGTGGCTCCTCCCCATTTCTGTCATTAGTAAAATCCATTGTACAGTTCTAGTCCCCGCCGACCACCAGTGTCTCCTCAGGCGCTACCTGTGAGAGCTCCTGTCTAAGACACCCAAATAGAACCCCCCCACCCTCTCTCCCTGTGTTAGGTGCATAGACATTTATAAAGATAAAACCCATGTTGTTCATTTCTGTTTTTACAACAAGCAGCCTACCCTTACACACCTCCTTTGAGGAGCACATTTTTACAGACAGACCCGGTACAAAAAGGACTGCCAAACCTGCACTAACATTTGTCCCATGGCTCAACACACTTGCCCCTTTCCACCAGAGCCCCCAATCGATATCATTCACCACATCACTATGCATCTCCTGCAGATACTTAGACCCCTCTGCTTGACTGGTTGTCAGCTCCGGACCCATTGAGGAGGAGTCTGAAAAAAAGGCATCCTCATCATCCTTATCATCACACTCACTTTCCTCTTGATCATCTCTATCTCCCATTCTGACCACCTGCCCTCTTGTCAGCGTCTCATTGCCCCCTGCACGTTGACCTCAATTTCCCCCACTGGTGCTTGTACCCTCACCTTGTCTACGGCCTTTATGTGGGCACGCAAAGCTCTTATGCCCCAAATCCCCACACTCAAAGCACCGTAGACTATCTGTGCTGGCGAAACCTGCGTAGAGCCCCTCCCCATGCCTCACTTTAAAATGCACATTTAGCTGTTGCTCATTGTTATTCAGAAACATGAACACTTGCCTCCTTAATGACTCCAACCTAAGTGTATGTAAACTAGTTTTAATGACTCCAACCTAAGTGTATGTAAACTAGTTTTAATGACTCCAACCTAAGTGTATGTAAACTAGTTTTAATGACTCCAACCTAAGTGTATGTAAACTAGTTTTAATGACTCCAACCTAAGTG